>NC_057801.1:163304218-163604218 GCF_018294505.1 Triticum aestivum | reverse complement strand
TGGTTTTCTAGTCTCGTCTTTTGGTACAAAACAAACGAAAAAATTGCGTTCGACAAAAGAAATCATGAAGTTCACTACTCTCGTTGGTGTGGTTCGCTACTCTCTTGTGTGTGGTTTGCTAGTCTCATCTCCTGATACAAAACACATGAAAAAAATTACGTTTGAATAGAAGAAACCATGCAGTTCTCTTATCCGTGTGATGAAGTGCGGTTTTTCGTCCGATGCAGTGCGGTTTTCAGTCGGATGAAGTACCCACATCGATTTGGGCGTCGCGAAAAACAGAGTGTCCGCATTTCAGTAAATTCAAAATTACTCTTAAACCGTAAAGAATTAGAGAGAGTGTTCTACATGAAAGAGTTGCGTATCATCGATATCTTTCCAAGGGCGTATTGTTTGAATCATTCCGACTAGCGGTTTGCAAAAATTTCGCGAAAAACGGCCGCTGCCACTCGTTGTCCGCCGCACGATTTTCAAAATTAACTTAAAACTATAAGGAATCTCAAAAATATTTCAACATATGAAAGTTGCACCTTGTTTGTAGCTTTCCAACGGCGTATCACACGCCTCGTTTTGACAAATGGTTAAAAAACTGGAGCGAAAACAGTACCGAAAATTTTAAAAAAACTTGAAAAACAGAGTTCCATGATTTAGTAAATTTGAAACTGCTCTTAAACCGTAATGAATTAGAGAAAGATTTATATATGAAAAAGATGCGCCTCGATGATATCTATCCAACGGCGTATCGTTTGCTTCATTCCGACAAGCGGTTTAGAAAAAAACGCGAAAAAACACTCGCTACCACTCGTCATCCGCCGCACCATTTTCAAAATTGCTCTTAAACCGTGTGGAATCTCGGAAAGTGTTCAATATGTCGAAGTTGCGCCTAATCCATAGTTTTTAAAAGGTATATTACACGCCTCATTCCGATAAACGGTTAAAAAATTAGAGTGAAAATAGTACCCAAAAAATAACGCGTGCAGTTTTTTTGGACGAGAAGTTCACTAGTCTCTATTGCAGTGCTCGTCATCAAAATGATGCAGTGCGCTTCTGTTGAGCGTGCAGTGCCGAAGTGGTGTGCAGAATAGTTATTCTGCTAATATTAGCAGAATAGACCGTCTGTATATATATATATATATATATATATGTGTGTGTGTGTGTGTGTGTGTGTGTGTGTGTGTGTGTGTGTGTGTGTGTGTGTATGGGGCTGGACTATTCTGTTACCGGTAACAGAATATTGTTCTGTTACCCTCACCCCCTATAAGGCGCGACACGTCCACGACCGACCCAGCCCCAATCCGACCTGCTTCCTACCGCCGAAGGCAGCCGTCGCGGGCGAGCGAGCGACGGCGGCAGTCGGAGCGAGGGAGCCCGCGGCGCCGTGATTGGCCGGCGACGGATCCGCCGCCGCCTCCTCCTTCCTTCTGTCGCTGGATCCATCGTTGGGGTCATCATCCCCGCCTCCTGCCTCCCTCTGTCGCCGGATCCATCGTCGGGGTCGTGATCCCCGCCTCCTGTCTCGCTCCGCCGTAGGATCCATCGACAGGGCCGTGAACCCCGCCTCCTGCCTCTCTCCGTTGCTGGATCCATTGCCGGAGCCGTCATCCCCGCCTCCTGCCTCCCTCCGTCGCCGGATCCATCGTCAAAGCCGTCATCCCCGCCACCTGCCTCCCTTCGTCGCCGGGTATCCTTCTCCGGGGCAGTTATCCCCGCAAGGTGCTTCCTCAACGAACCTCTTCGCCAGACGTCCACCACAAGCAGGTGCTGCGTCAATGGAGCCGCCTCGCAAGAACATGCCAGTAAGACGCCCACGAGAGGTAGAAGAAGAAGGTAGTACATTGGAGGTAATGTCTGCTCCCCACGTTTGTGTCACTCCATCAGTTCGTCAGTCCTGCTATGAAGAAGAACCCGATGGTACATTGTAAATGCTAGCATCAATTCATTGACACCCCTGCCACTTGATGCACGATTAGGATGTCGAGCTTACTGTCAGTGCATCTAATATGCATTGCGTCAGTTCAAGTTAAAAAAATTAAACATATGCGTCAGTCCAGGTATAGTGACAAGGTTCAGCTACCGCTGAGAGTTGTATGTTGTTATTCCTAAGAGTACAAGTCATGTAATTGCGTCAGTTCGAACGAGTAACAAAACTGTTACCAAAAAAATATAAAATTGCTACACAATAAGTTCAGTGATACATAAGCTAGCAGTACTTGTAATGTATATGCATTGATGCACGATTAGGATGTCGAGCTTACTGTCAGTGCATCTAATATGCATTGCGTCAGTTCAAGTTAAAAAAAATTAAACATCAGCGTCAGTCCAGGTATAGTGACAAGGTTCAGCTACCGCTGAGAGTTGTATGTTGTTATTCCTAAGAGTACAAGTCATGTAATTGCGTCAGTTCGAACGAGTAACAAAACTGTTACCAAAAAAATATAAAATTGCTACACAAATAAGTTCAGTGATGCATAAGCTAGCAGTACTTGTAATGTATATGCATTGATGCATGATTAGGATGTCGAGCTTACTGTCAGTGCATCTAATATGCTATCTTCAGTTCAAGTTAAAAAAAAATAAACATCAGCGTCAGTCCAGGTAGATAGTGACGAGAGAGTGCCACAGTTACACAGTAAGTTTAATGATACATAAACTAGGAGTACTTCTAGTGTAGTTGCATAAGTTACAGAAGAACAGAGGAGAAGTCATGCATGAGTTCAATGTCCAGTTTACAAAAACAGTGCTAAAAAAGAGCGTCAGTACATCCGTGTTTTGAGCATGAACATTCATCAGTTCGACTGAAAACGAAACCAGATTAATCACAAAAAAATTGAATGTTGTTTGCAGAAGCATGCAAGGCGACACACGCAACAAGCATTTGATGAGCAAAACAGATATGGGGCACCACCTGGTTGGGTAACACCAGAAATACCGCCTATATATTTCAACAGTACAGGCAGATTTGAAGATACACCGCAATCATCAGAAGCACGGACATGTCCTTCTATACAGCAAACAGCAATGTCTGGGAATGCAAGCTTTGCCGCTGCTGGGTTGCAACTAGGCCAACAATATCACCAACAACAAATGTTTTCCTTCCCCAGCGCATGCAAAAAGCCAAGGACAGGAAGCCGTGGATGGGTTGCAAGAAGGCTTCCACCAGTCGCTCCATCAACATCAATCATCCGTGCTACAAAAGCAGTTGCGACGGGAAGACCAGGGCAAAAAGACAGAAATTTTGGCCACTCTAGCAGGTTCAAAAGTACAAGATATGAGCCATATAGACAGGAGCAACATCACAATGAATCTGAGGAGAGACAGCCGTACAACGAGAGAGGGAGATCTTCGTCATTGTTGCTCCCTCCAAGAGATGCATTGCTGCATGTGCCAAGGGTGACACCACCGGCGCCCATAATCGAGGGAGAACAACAAACACCAAAGGCAGCGCAGAGCTATACACATGTAAGTATCCATATAGAAAAAAAATACAAAGCACAGTCCATACCATGGTGCTGTGACCACCCCATCTAACATTTTTGTTTGATCACTGTTGTGTGCAGCCACCTAACATTGAAGCTTATGTTCTGCCAAGGCTAGAGATGAGGTTTGAAACGTTCGAAGAAAGTAAGAACTTCTACAACGTATATGAGAAGCACGCTGGTTTTGCTGTCAGGGAAGGCCCCAAGTTTAAGACAAGAGCCTACCTTTATTGCACGTGCCATGGAGTTTATGAATCAAAGGTGTCTGAAGCAAATAGACATCGTAACAAGATAACAGCCAGAACTAACTGCGGGGCTAAAATGAGGCTGAAGAAGGAAAAGGATGGAACATTTGTCGTAAAAGAGATAGTCTGGGAACACAACCACAGGCTACAGCTCACCGCAGAAATGCTTGTCTTCTTGCACTCCCACAAAAACTTTGACAAAACAATCTTGGAGTACGTCAAGTACCTGCAGTTCAAAGGCATTGAACACGCGCAAATCATGAGCATTCTGGGCGGTGATGACCCTGGTAGCTACTTCCTCGAAATGAATGCCAAAGACCTGATTAACCTGTAAGTACAATCTTGTTCTCCTCCCATAAACCGCCTACGTATTTTTTCCTCTGTCAGTACAAACATATCACGCAACGCATGACCTGACGCCAGTTCAACATGCATTTTTGAATGATCTTTTAATATGCAGGAAAGCAAAGAATTCAAGGATGGATGATGTGGACGATGTCCTAAAGACTGTCAACTTCTTTAGGGAGATGAAAGCTATAAACAAGGAATTCTTCTGTGACATGCAACTCGATGAGTCCAACAGAGTTAAGAACATATTCTGGGCGAACGCAAGCTGTCGAGGGGCGTATCAGGACTTCGGGGACTGCGTAATGTTTGACACAACATATAAGACCAACAAGTACCATATGCCACTTGGGGTGTTTGTCGGAACTAACAACCACTTACAGACTACATTCTTTGGTTTTGCCCTGATAAGAGATGAGGATGCAGATTCATTCAAGTGGCTGTTCGAGACATTTTTAAGGTGCATGAGAAGGAAGGCTCCTACATGCATCCTCACAGGTACACCCGCTAAAACCACCCCAAACCACCACCCCCTTCCAAAAAAGAAAAGGAAAGTAACACAATAAAAATGTTGTGTCAGTTCTATTGGTATATATGCACAACCATCTGCTGACCACTCCGAGTCTATTTTCTCATTACCAGACCAGTGCCCGGCAATGGCTTTGGCGATCGCAGATGTTTTCAAGAACACATTACATAAGCTATGCCGCTGGCACATTATGAAGAAGTACAGGGAACACCTCGCGTACCTGTATTTCCTGCACGACGACTTTAAGGATGAATTCACATCAATTCTCAACTGGCCCCTCATGCCAACTGAGTTTGAGGATGCCTGGAAAAGACTCATGGATAAGTACAACCTCCACGATGATGCCACAATGGTGGGCATGTGGAACGAGCGTGAGAAATGGATATCAGCCTACTTCAAAGAAATTTTCTGCGCCAAAATGACATCGACACAGCGAAGTGAGAGCATGAACTATGTGCTCAAGAAGAACTACGTAAATGAGAGACATAACCTACACCGGTTTGTCAGCCAGGTAAACTACTGCATCAAAACCAGGAGGCAGACAGAGAACCAGGAGATAATGGGTAACCGGGTATAGCTCTATCACTTGTCGTAAGACAAAAAATTACATGCTTACTAAAGTAAAAACTTTATTAGAAGTTTTTCCTGCGAGAAAACTAACAATTTGGTCATCATTCTTGCATATACAAAAGGAACAAAACACGCTGACCTTCTATGGGTTTGACACCCAGATGGCAAAGTTGTACACACGAGTTGTGTACAGCGAGATCAGAGATAGGCTAAAGCTGAGCACTCTCTTCACGGCGACAGAGACGAAAGAGCCCACAAAGTACCTAGTGCCCTACAACCACCCGCAAAAACTCTTTGTGTGGGCTCAGCACGCATTCCAGGTGGTTGCACACCCCGTGGGAGAAACATATGAGTGCGAGTGCAGGCTATGGGACCACACAGGTAAGGACTACAAAAAATATGTTACATACTGTACTACTTTTTTTGCAAAGTTTTTGTTCGAATGAAATAACAAAAAACATGCACCTCTTCCGAAAACAAATACAGGTCTTTTCTGCGTCCATGTCCTGTGCATGATGCAGACAAATAAGGCTGAAAGTGTTCCAGAGAAATACATACTCAGGAGATACACCAAACGCCCGAACATCCAGCCAACATTTGACAGAAATGACTTGAGGACAGTAGCGTCAAACAAGGCATCCCAATACTGCATTGAAAGCTCACTGTTGACGCTGAACATGAGGGTGCACAGAAAAAGCTTGAGAAGCCAAGAGCAAATGGCAAGGACGCGAGTCGTCATGGACAAACTTGAACAGGAACTCGATGCCATGCACTCTGCTGAAAATGGAGGTGTCGCGGACAATGAAGCCATTGAGCAGGATATTACTACAATGTTGTCCGAGATGAACCATATGGGAGCTATTGACCCGTTTGAGAACTAGGAAGATGAGCAGCAGCAACCAGAGCTTGCCCGTGTGCACACTCAAGAGCACCAACAAACTCACATGCGAGATCATGAGCTCGATGGTGCTGTAGGTGAATGACATGACAATAACACATCCTACTAGCAGCAGCAGGAAAAGGTGATTAAACCCCCAATATTCTCAAACACAAAGGGGAGGAAGAGCAAGACGCAAGCAGCAGCCAAAAAGCCACCACGCCCCATCAAGCGCGTGGAATTTGGCCCGGACGGCAAACCCCTCGGGGTAAGGGCATGCGGATTCTGCAACGTCGTGAGCAACCATAACTACCACACATGCCCACTCCGCACAGATGCCACTGTCAACAAGAACAAGCAGATTGGAGCCACCCAACTTTCTACCAATGGAGACAACACACGTAACAGCTACACTTGCCGCAAGTGTGGCGGAACTGACGGGCATAATGCCCGCACGTGCAAAGTGGGCAAGGAGGTCAGTGGAGCTGAACATAAACAGGGCAACGTACAGAGTTCCAAGCAATCAAATGAAGACGATGAAGAAGAAGAGTTTGATGACAATGACGACCAATCAGACGAAGACAATGAAGATGACAGTATCGGGGGCGAGGAAACTGAAACTGACGATGAAGCTGCCAAGGCTCAACCTGGAAAGAGCGCCGGCAAGGCACAACATTCAGGGACAGTTAGAGAAGCTCAAGACTGAACAATACATAGTGGTTTTCCTGCTGCGTCAACTAAAAAATAACCTTGTAGTCTCAGTTGCATCAACACACAATGAGGAAGCATTTCACAAAACACTATTGTTACCAAAACTTATTTAGCTTTATCATCGATTTCTCTATCAGAACTAAAGTTATTTTTTAGTTTCTGATTTGTGCCCGCTAATGCAATGACATTATTATGTAAACCATTTGATAATCATTTTGAATGCAGTCACGAAATATGTTTGAAAAACTTATCTAGATATATCCGACGCAAAACGCTACTGTGAACCAGTAACTCAGGGAAAAAAATATGTCAAGGAAAATTTTAAACTCTTGTAGCACTTCAGTACTGATAACTCTCATTCGTCAGTACAAGGCAGAGTACACATCAGTGCTGATATAATTTCTGATTTGTGCCCGCTGAAGCAGTGACATTATTATTTAAACCATTTGATAATCCTTTTGAATGCAATCAAAAATAAAATTGAAAAAACTTATCTTGATATATCTGACACAAAACGCTACTGTGAACCAGTAACTCAGCAAAAAAAATGTCAAGGAAAAATTTAAACTCTTGTATTACATCAGTATTGATAACTCTCTATCAGCAGTACAAAAGGCATAGTAATAACAAACACACGAATGAATGACTGAAAAAAATCTTTTTGAAAAAACAAAGATATGCCAGCTCCTGCTAGTCCCAATTCAGAAAGACTATCAGTACATAAAAATAATTACCTCAAGCAAAATGCGAATATAATACATCCTGTACTGGTGAAAATCTAATTTATCTGTAAAAAATACTCACAGGTTATCTTGATATAAACAATCCTTAAAAAATACAAAAATTGTTTTAAAAAAACATTAGCACCACACATAGTCTCGCTGGTAATTGGTACGTTCAATTACACTTCAATCACCAGTCCGAGTACGACAGTAGAGGAGTTCAGACCTCCACCAACACCGATGCTGACACGTGCAAGTGGGATAAGCAGCTGATAAGTACAGCTTGACTATTCGAATCGGTGCCACAGTAAAATGCCATCATCACCACTGCAGAGACGTGCAAGTGGGATTTTGCAGGTCATAAGTACAGCTTGACAAGACTAGTTAGTTCAACAGTAAAAACCATTTAAATTGGACGGTTAGTTCTTCGACGCCGCCACCCGCGCCACCCACTAGGCGGTTGCCACGACGCACTGCAAAAACGGCGACCCCACGCCACAACACCCACTACACACACGCCCCCGACGAACCGCCTCCCACACACCACCGTCGGCGCACTGCAAAAATACCCCATTGTCTTCCATCTCTCCCTCGTTCCCACAAACCACCGTTGCCGCTTCCATTTCCACTGCACACAAACCTCCAGCGTCTCTCTCCAAAGCCCAAAGTCTCCGGAGGAAGGCCATGGCAGAGGAACCGTCCACCAAGCGTCATCATGCCGAGACGTCGGACAAGAGGAGCAACCTCGTCGACATTAAAGTCCCCAGCAAGAAGCGCAACTACACCAGAACGCTCAAAGGGGTTGAGTTCCACGGCAAGGAGACGCTGGAGATCGTCTGCACTAGTGAACCAGACAAGGCCGACGAGGTGATCTCCAGGCTCTGGAGGAAGCTTGGCGGCAGGTTTCGTAGGATCGTCGATGTCGGTGTGCACTACACCAATGAAGATGAACCTCCCCAGATGGCGGCAGTCCTGGAGTTGTGCGTCGACGAACTCTGCTTGGTGTACCACATCGCCGCGGCCACAAAATGGTGAGCAATCCTACTCATTTGCCCTGCATATGGTTTATCTATTTTATTAGTTCTCTATCCTGAAAATTTAATCACACTTGTTTGCCAACTAGATGTACTAGTGTGGTTTCTGAAAAGTGGATGCACTACTACATTTTCTAAAGTGGATATACTATAAATGTATTTTTGAACCTGATGCACTGGATTACTATTTGGAAAATCTTGCGGAAGATTAAATTCTGAAGTTGATCGACTGGTGTAGTTTATGAAGTTGATACAATATAGTAGTGTATGTACTTGATGTATTAAAAAAGATGTTTCTGAACATGATGTAGTGAAGTATTTTCTGAATTTGATGTAATTTTATTTTCGTAAGAAAATAAACTAAGGACTTGGTGAAGCACTGGTTTTGTGTTATCCTATTCCAACAAAAGTAGACTAAACTAGTACCAATGCAGAACATACAACATTGACTGAAACTATGTATAATCCAAGAAGAAGAATAACATGATGTACTTAATTTAATTTCAGAACTTTCTTTACTAGTTCTTGAAGTACATTCATCCATCGTTTATCCTACATAAACAACTACTTCATGGATTCATCACTTGTAAAACAAAACAAAAATGGATAATTCAAACATCAAAGTAATGCTAATATTCAAAATGTCTCTGCCCTTGCAGGCCCAAGCGCGTGACCGACATGCTGCAGCATGACAAGTTGTTCACATTTGCCGGTTTCAGCATTGAAAGCGACAAAGAGAAGCTGAAGTTGTCCGGTATGGAGATCAACCCCAACAAGTTCATTGACATTCAGCGCAAGTGGAGAGTTCCATACACCGGAAAAGAGTACGACTCCTTGACTGATGTTGCAGCCAGCGTCATCCACCCATTCTACAAAGGCCTGAAGAACAAGATCAACACGCAGGAAGACTACAAAATGTGGGGGACAAGCGAGCTGCCAGACAACCTCATCGAGTACGCAGGAGTAGATGCGTACGCCGCGTACAACTCATGGTTCATGATCGACTACATCACAGATGGTTCGGAATTTGCGAAAGAGCGGGAGGCTAACAACTTCTACGACCACCCCTATTGCCCCTTTTAGGGATGAAGATACATCAGAGCCTGCCTTCGTTTTACTTCCGCTTGTGCTTGCCTTTTATCTTGTTGTTTCAAATTAGAAGTTTGCCCTTGTTGGGTTGAAACAGTATGATTATGTCGTGCTTGTCATGTTTGAACAAGTTTAGTTATGTCATCAAGTACAATGTTTTGCTTATCTCATTATATAAGTTTGGTTTGGTAGCTTCGTATGTCGTTAATCCATCATTTCAAAATTGAAAAGTAGCTTCTGAATGGAACGTTGTTGTTGCTCTAAAGTACTAGTTATGATGGAACTAATCACACAACGTTGTTCCATGTCAGCACAACTCAATACACTTGATCGGACATTGCATACTTACTACAATAAAAAGTACAAAGAAGCATCAATCTATAAGCGCTACTATGAATGCACTATCAGTACAACTCAGTCTACATGCAAGTATCATAGTTCTGAAAATGACACCAGAAGACACTTGAGAATAATCACAAAAACAAACACAAAAAAGAAGGCAAAAAACTCAAATCAAAAAAAGATTACACTCACACAAAACTGACAAGAACTAGAACAAAAAGTATCAGTCCAAGTTACTGGAGGAGTCAAGTAATAGATTCAAACAAACAAAAAAATTGACCGCCCAAGGTCAGGCGCAGGCCCTCACAATGCTAGATACTTGAACTGGAGCCCATGGGCGAATCCCTAGTAATCCGCACAACGCAGGACCAGCAGACCAGGGCCCATGGGTCAAGAGAGAGAGCGAGCGCCGTGTATAAGCGCTCAGGTAAGTGTTCAAAGGAGTTTGACTGGTGAGCGTCGGTTGCGCTTATAAACAGGTCCGGAGCCCCCTCGACTAGCGAGGTGGGACTAAACCCAGAGCGCACGTGCACGACGCACTGCACAGGCGCGCGGACGAGCTATCTGGGCCAGAAAACGGCCCAATAACCTACATTGTCAACAAAACACCCCACCAAATAAGCCCAGGTATACAAACTAGAGGGCGGGACAAAGAAATATAAACCACAAGAAAAATGTTTGTCAATTAACCTCTACAAGAAAAAAGGAAAAAAAATATGATACAGAAACAATGAACCTCTTAAAAGAACAAAACTTAATAGCCTTTCTGTTAAATGTACATAATTTAAAAAACAGAATTAAATATTACTTTCAAGTTCAACTACTAAAACTAAAAAAGTTCAAAACATATAATGTTTGTCAATTATGCTAAAATTCCTATTTATATAAAATCTGACAAGTTCAACTACTAAAATTCAAAAAGTTCAAATAGAATTTATTTGTCAATTCTGCTAAATCTATTATTTATATATAATCTGTCCACACCACAACGAACGATCTGGTCGTAAAATAATCTCAAACCCCCACCCCCAACCTAAGTTATAAAAAAATCAGTTCAAACATACATACAACATCAGTACTAAAACAGCAGGATCAGTCAGGCCACTCGCACCACTTTGACATCAAATTTCAAACCCATGCGCTGTTTGAAATTACAATTCAGTTCACACAGTACTAAAACATAAGTACACTAAATATGAGAATACAAAAACTATAAAGGCCTAACTTAGGTTGGTACAGATGAAAATAAAATAAGTACAGTTTATGAGCAACAACTCCCAGGGCACTGAAAAAATGTTTTTACATACACTAGTGTATAAAGGCTTCAATAGAAAAACAATACTTAAATATCCACAGGAAAAACATCACAGATCCATAAGTACAGCTTGACTATACGAATCGGTGCCACAGTAAAATGCCATCATCACCACCGCAGAGACGTGAAAGTACGATTTAGCATATTGTAAGTACAGCTTGACAAGACTAAACAGTGCACTAGTAAAAAACATTTGTCTTGGACGGTTAGTTCTTCCATGCCACCACCCGCGCCACCCACTGGGCGGTTGCCACGACGCACTGCAAACGGCGACCCCCACGACCACTACACACACGCCCCCGACGAACCGCCTCCCACACACCACCGTCGGTGCACTGCAAAAATACCCCATTGTCTTCCATCTCTCCCTCGTTCCCCCAAACCACCGTTGCCCCTTCCATTTCCACTGCACACAAACCTCCAGCGTCTCTCTACAAAGCCCACAGTCGCCGGAGGAAGGCCATGGCGGAGGAACCGTCCGCCAAGCGTCATCATGCAGAGATGTCGGACAAGAGGAGCAACCTCGTCGACATTAAAGTCCCTGGCAAGAAGCGTAACTACACCAGAACGCTCAAAGGGGTTGAGTTCCACGGCAAGGAGATGCTGGAGATCGTCTGCACCAGCGAACCAGACAAGGCCGACGAGGTGATCTCCAGGCTCTGGAGGAAGCTTGGCGGCAGGTTTCGTAGGATCGTCGGCGTTGGTGTGCACTACACCAACGAAGATCAACCTCCCTAGATGGCGGCAGTCCTGCAGTTGTGCGTCGACGAACTCTGCTTGGTGTACCACATCGCCGCGGCCACAAAATGGTGAGCAATCCTACTCGTTTGCCCTGCATATGGTTTATCTGTTTTATTAGTTATGTATCCTGAAAATTTAATCACACTTGTTTCCCAACTAGATGTACTAGTGTGGTTTGTGAAAAGTGGATGCACTACTGCATTTTCTAAAGTGGATATACTATAAATGTATTTTTGAACCTGATGCACTGGATTACTATTTGGAAAATCTTGCGGAAGATTAAGTTCTGAAGTTGATCGACTGGTGTAGTTTATGAAGTTGATACAATATAGTAGTCTATGTACTTGATGTATTAAAAAAGATGTTTCTGAACTTCATGTAGTGAAGTATTTTCTGAATTTGATGTAATGTTATTTTCGTAAGAAAATAAACTAAGGACTTGGTGAAGCACTGGTTCTATGTTATCCTATTCCAACAAAAGTAGACTAAACTAGTACCAATGCAGAACATACAACATTGACTGAAACTATGTATAATCCAAGAAGAAGAATAACATGATGTAGTTAATTTAATTTCAGAACTTTCTTTACTTGTTTTTGAAGTACATTCATCCATTGTTTATCCTACATAAACAACTACTTCATGGATTCATCACTTTTAAAACAAAACAAAAATGGATAATTTAAACATCAAAGTAATGCTAGTATTCAAAATGTCTCTGTCCTTGCAGGCCCAAGCGCCTGACCGACATGCTGCAGCATGACAAGTTGTTCACATTTGCCGGTTTCAGCATTGAAAGTGACAAAGAGAAGCTGAAGTTGTCCGGTATGGAGATCAACCCCAAGAAGTTCATCGACATTCAGCGCAAGTGGAGAGTTCCATACACCGGAAAAGAGTACGGCTCCTTGACTGATGTTGCAGCCAGCGTCATCCACCCATTCTACAAAGGCATGAAGAACAAGATCAACACGCAGGAAGACTACAAACTGTGGGGGACAAGCGAGCTGCCAGACAACCTCATCGAGTACGCAGGAGTAGATGCGTACGCCGCGTACAACTCATGGTTCATGATCGACTACATCATAGATGGTTCGGAATTTGCGAAAGAGCGGGAGGCTAACAACTTCTATGACCACCCCTATTGCCCCTTTTAGGGATGAAGATACATCAGAGCCTGCCTTCGTTTTACTTCCGCTTGTGCTTGCCTTTTATCTTGTTGTTTCAAATTAGAAGTTTGCTCTTGTTGGGTTGAACCAGTATGATTATGTCGTGCTTGTCATGTTTGAACAAGTTTAGTTATGTCATCAAGTACAATGTTTTGCTTATCTCATTATATAAGTTTGGTTTGGTAGCTTCGTATGTTGTTAATCCATCATTTCAAAATTGAAAAGTAGCTTGTGAATGGAACGTTGTTGTTGCTCTAATACTAGTTATGATGCAACTAATCACACAACGTTGTTCCATGTCAGCACAACTCAGTACACTTGATCGAACATTGCACACTTACTAAAATAAAAAGTACAAAGAAGCATCAGTCCGTAAGCGCTACTATGAATGCACTATCAGTGCAACTCAGTCTACACGCAAGTATCATAGTTCTGAAAATGACAACAGAAGACACTTGAGAATAATCACAAAAACAAACACAAAAAAGAAGGCAAAAAACTCAAATGAAAAAAGATTACACTCACACAAAACTGACAAGAACTAGAACAAAAAGTATCAGTCCAAGTTACTGGAGGAGTCAAGTACTAGATTCAAACAAATAGAAAAATTGACCGCCCAAGGTCAGGCGCAGGCCCTGACAATGCTAGATACTTGAACTCGAGCCCGTGGGTGAATCCCTAGTAATCCGCACAACGCAGGACCCGCCGACCAGGGCCCACAGGTCAAGAGAGAGAGAGAGCGCCGTGTATAAGCGCTCAGGTAAGTGTTCAGAGGAGTTCGACTAGTGAGCGTCGGCTGCGCTTATAAACAGGACCGGAGCCCCCTCGACTAGCGAGGTGGGACTAAACCCAGAGCGCACGCGCACAAAGCACTACACAGGCGCGCAGACAAGCTATCTGGGCCGGAAAACGGCCCAATAACCTACGTCGTCAACAAAACACCCCACCAAATAAGCCCAGGTATACAAACCAGAGGGCGGGACAAAGAAATATAAATCACAAGAAAAATGTTTGTCAATTAACCTCTACAAGAAAAAAGGAAAAAATGTGATACAAAAATAATGAACCTCTTAAAAGAACAAAACTTAATAGCCTTTCTGTTAAATGTACATAATTAAAAAAACAGAATTAAATATTACGTTCAAGTTCAACTACTAAAACTAAAAAAGTTCAAAACATATAATGTTTGTCAATTATGCTAAAATTCTTATTTATATAAAAACTGACAAGTTCAACTACTAAAGCTCAAAAAGTTCAAACATATAATGTTTGTCAACTATGCTAAGAATTTTATTTATAGAAAAACTGACAAGTTCAACTACTAAAAATCTTTAAGTTCAAACATATAACGTTTGTCAATTATGCTAAAATTCCTATTTATATACAATCTGACAAGTTCAACTACTAAAATTCAAAAAGTTCAAATAGAATTTATTTGTCAATTCTGCTAAATCTATTTTTTATATATAATCTGTGCACACCACAACGAACGATCTGGTCGTAAAATAATCTCAAACCCCCACCCCCAACCTAAGTTATAAAAAAAATCAGTTCAAACATACATACAACATCAGTACTAAAACAGCAGGTTCAGTCAGGCCACTCGCACCACTTTGACATGAAATTTCAAACCCATGCGCCGTTTGAAATTACAATTCAGTTCACACAGTACTAAAACATAAGTACACTAAATATGAGAATACAAAAACTATAAACGCCTAACTTAGGTTGGTACAGATAAAAATAAAATAAGTACAATTTATGAGCAACAACTCCCAGGGCACTGAAAAACTGTTTTTACATACACTAGTTTATAAGGGCTTCAATAGAAAAACAATACTTAAGTATGCACACGAAAAACATCACAGATCCATAAGTAAAGCTTGACTATACGAACACAGTAAAATGCCATCATCACCACCGCAGAGACGTGCAAGTGGGATTTAGCAGATCGTAAGTACAGCTTGACAAGACTAAACAATGCACTAGTAAGAAACATTTGTCTTGGACGGTTAGTTCTTCCACGCCACCACCCGCGCCACCCACTAGGCGGTTGCCACGACGCACTGCAAACGGCGACCCCCCACAACCACTACGCACACGCCCCCGACGAACCGCCTCCCACACACCACCGTCGGCGCACTGCAAAAATACCCCATTGTCTTCCATCTCTCCCTCATTCCCACAAACCACCGTTGCCGCTTCCATTTCCACTACACACAAACCTCCAGCATCTCTCTACAAAGCCCACAGTCACCGGAGGAAGGCCATGGCGGAGGAACCGTCCGCCAAGCGTCATCATGCAGAGACGTCGGACAAGAGGAGCAACCTCGTCGACATTAATGTCCCCCGTGAGAAGCGCGACTACACCGGAACGCTTAAAGGGGTTGAGCTCCACGACAAGGAGACGCTGGAGATCGTCTGCACTAGCGAACCAGACAAGGCCGACGAGATGACGAGCAGGCTCAGGAGGAAGGGCGGAGGCTTGTATCCGAGCTTCATCGGAGTTGATGTGGAGTACACCGACGACGAAAAATCTCCACAGATGGCGGCAGTCCTGCAGTTGTGCGTCGAGGAACTCTGCTTGGTGTACCACATCGCCGCGGCCACAAAATGGTGAGCAATCCTACTCATTTGCCCTGCATATGGTTTATCTGTTTTATTAGTACTGTATCCTAAAATTTAATCACACTTGTTTCCCAACTAGATGTACTAGTGTGGTTTGTGAAAAGTGGATGCACTACTGCATTTTCTAAAGTAGATATACTATAAATGTATTTTTGAACCTGATATTACTATTTGGAAAATCTTGCGGAAGATTAAATTCTGAAGTTGATCGACTGGTGTAGTTTGTGAAGTTGATACAATAGAGTAGTCTATGTACTTGATGTATTAAAAAAGATGTTTCTGAACTTGATGTAGTGAAGTATTTTCTGAATTTGATGTAATGCTATTTTCGTAAGAAAATAAACTAAGGACTTGATGAAGCACTGGTTCTGTGTTATCCTATTTCAACAAAAGTAGACTAAACTAGTACCAATGAAGAACATACAACATTTACTGAAGCTATGTATAATCCAAGAAGAAGAATAACATGATCTACTTAATTTAATTTCAGAACTTTCTTTACTAGTTTTTGAAGTACATTCATCCATTGTAACTCATACTACTGTTCATTCATCTGTTGTACCAGTACTAGTCACTAAAAACTTAATTAAAAATTGTTTCCCAACTAGATGAACTACTATAGTCTATGAAGTGGATGCACGATTACATGTTTATCAAGTTACATGCATTTCTGAAACTGTGAAGTGGATTGTTTCACCAGATTAGCATCTGAAAAAAAGTTTATAGCATTCTGAACTTTATGCACCAAATTAATTTCTCAACTTCATGAACTAGCATAGATTCTGATCTTGATGCACTAGTATAGTTTATAGAATTGATGTATTAAAAGATCTTTGGTGAAGTGGTGTAGGCCATATCTTGATGCACATGTTTCTCAAACTAATTTTTGAACTTGATATAGAATTAATGCACAAAGATGTATCAAGCACTCGTATAGGTCTTTTATTCAACAAAAAAGAAAACTAAACTTGAATCAAGCAGCGCATATATCATTGACTCTGGTAAAATGATTCTCTAATTTGGTGAAGCATTTGGTAAAGCAAAGAAGATAGCAAAAAAGAAAAAATAACACGGTGTAGTTGAATTTAATTTCAGGACTTTGTGTACTAGTTTCTGAATTACATTCATGCATGACTCATAATATATAAGCATCTACCTCATGGATTATCACTTGTAGAACAAAAAAAGCAGAAGAATTAAATCCTCAAAAAAGAAGACTAATCTATAAATGTGTGTCTCCCCCCTTGTAGGCCCAAGCGCCTCAAAGACTTCCTGCAGGAGGAGAAATTGTACACATTTGTTGGTTTCAGCATTGGAGGTGACAAGCGGATGCTGGAGAAGTCTGGTTTGGAAATCAACCCCAACAACTTCATCGACATGCAGCGCAAGTGGAAAGATCCAAAGACTGACAAATACTACGACTCTTTGGCCGATGTTGCAGGCGGCGTTATCCACCCAGTCTATGAAGGCATGAAGAAGAAGATGAACAGGGAAGACCACAAACTGTGGGGGAACAGCCCGCTGCCAGACAACCTCATCACGTACACAGGAATAGATGCGTACACAACGTACAAGTCATGGAAGACAATCGACAACATCGTGACAGGTTGGGATAGTTCAAAAGAGCAGGAGGCTGACCCATACTACCACTGCAACTTCGCGGATGCAGATGCATGAAAGTCTGCATTTGTTATGTTGAACCTGATACCTTATGCTCTGTGTGTCCTTAGTATTGTTGTTTCAGATTTGTAATTTGCTTTCGTTATGTTGAACCACCTACCTTATGCTATGCGTGTCAGGGTTTGAACAAGTTTGC
The DNA here is from genome assembly GCF_018294505.1 of Triticum aestivum. Taxonomy (NCBI): domain Eukaryota; kingdom Viridiplantae; phylum Streptophyta; class Magnoliopsida; order Poales; family Poaceae; genus Triticum; species Triticum aestivum. Next base: position 163,586,612 of record NC_057801.1, on the reverse strand, counting down.
CTATGTCTATCAAGTACATCATTTGCTTATGTCGTCCAACAAATTTGCTACATGCCTATTTTGTTCATCCATCATTTGAAGTTGAAGTAGGTTGAAGTTGAAACTTGATGGCTGCCACGCAGCAGCACTAGTCATGGAGAAAAAAATAACACATGAATATTTTTGCAAAAAAAAGTGGCAGACTAAATAAAGGCCAAAAGCAAATAGTAGCCTTCGACTCTCAGTACAGCTTAGACATGAACGGAAGTACTATCACGCTAAAAATCAGTTATTAGTTTCAGACGAACTCTAAAAAGACTAAGTTTCAGCCGAGGACAATATTCAGTACTAAAAAGCATCGTGGTAAAAAGTAGTTAGAAATTCACTAAGTACTGCATCAGAAAAAGCAAAGAAACACCAGTACGTATTTCCTAGTCACTAGCATCCTAGGACTGAAAATTTCTGGTACAGTTGAACACACGGTACGTTCATTCTACAAATATATAAAAAGGAATGGGAAGCTTCAGTTCGCATTCCTTAAACCAGTGACGTACTAAGAATTAACAGTGGCAATACAACTGAAATCTCAGTACAACTTAGTCTATACAGCAAGTGCTAGGATTATACCAAACATTGCCTGGAGAAGAACCACAGCCTAGAAAAAAAGAAGGCCAATAACTTAATCAAAAAGATATAAGTTCGACAAAAGAGAAAAATCACAAGAAACACAATAGAAGACATACGAGCATCAAACAACACAAACAATAAATAATTAATCAAAAGTACTAGCACAATTGGAATCTCAGTACAACTAAGTTTATTCGGTAAGTGCTATGATGATACCAATCAATGCATTGAGAAAGAAATAGTTTTGAACTTAATAGGACTATCTCTTAAACGTAGCTAATTTAAACCAGTAATTTAACTTTTACTATGAAGTTCAACTACTAAAGTTCAAGAAGTTCAAAAAGAAATTTGGCACTAAAATTTTGAAAGCCTTACGCTGAATGAGACTACAAATCAGTACTAACAAAACTATATCATAAGTACAAGAAAGCAAGAGTACAGAAACTATAAAGGTCCAAGTTAGGATCGAATCACATAAAAATAAATTAAATATCACTTTCTGAGCAACAACGCGAAAATACACTTGAAAAAAATTGTTTTCAGTTCAACTACTATATAAGTCTTCAGTACAAAAAAAAAACTTAACCAAAACGAATTCCCGATGAAACATTGTGCCACACTTAAAACACAACACAAAATATACTAGTTATTACATAGTACTCGACAAGACATCAAACACTTCAAAATAGAGCCTACAATGTTTTCAAGAGATATATCACATAACTATCCAATTCACTATGCAAATAATGACCATTTATCCTATGCATCAGGAGCCAAAGCCTGAACCTTCTTGGGAAGCTCCGTCACCATAAGATGGTTATTCTGGTTGAACACAACTCTATACAGATCCTCAGCGTTCCAATCAACAATGCGTGGCTGCAAAACAATAAAAAAAATTATCAAAAATCATGACACATAAAAAAAGGATGCACAATAAGCCAAAAACAGAAATTGAAAAGCTCAACAAGAAACCCACGTCATTATTTCGAATGTTCTCAACGATCTTTTCACCATCATAGCATCCCGCATACTTCAAAGTATAATGGCCACATTCATTTTTCATTGAAGTGGAACCTTGACAAACGTTGGTTTCTTTGCAAACAGCTCCCAATTGGGCTGCTTGCTTGCATTGTACTAAGCATCACCATACACAGCCTTCATTACTTTGACCAATCTAGAAATCTGTAAAAAAACAAAACAACCGACACAGTTTTAGGTCTCAGAAACAGCAGAAACAAAGATGCAGAAATATTAATCCAGTACAGATAATAAATGTCACTCACAATCTTCTCGCAGTCTTTGTGATAGGTGTTCTTCGAAGGACGGTGGTTCTTCGGATAAGGTAAAGAGTCAAGGATGTCAACGCTACTTCGGTACCGATTCATGACATATAAGGAATAGTGGCTCACTTTCCTATCCTTTGATAAAACCATAGGCTTGAATAGAGGCATCATGATCTAAAAACAAATGACCAAAAAAGAGATGTTAAATATTCAAAGTAAAAACCAGCATCACAACAAACAAATAAAAACCAAAAATCAGCTAGTAGATCTCACAAGGTCGGCACTAAGCAAGTCTTCATTAGCTTTAACATAGCTCTTGAAATCTCTCGCTGCACTCTCCACATTAAACACTTTATTTTCATCCTCGTAATACGAACAGTCAAGCACAACCTGCAAAAAAGCCAAAATAGAAAATAGACAGCGGAAAAAGAATCAACAAGCAAAGTATTATTAAAAATCATAAAAACAATAGACAGTCTTGTTCAACATAAAGAAACCGATCTGATTGATTACCGTGATGAAATATGGACTCAGCAATATCCTTTTCCCAGATGCGAAATCAGCATTTCTATCGGGATCTTGCTTCCAATCATCAATGAGGAAGTCCATTACATCACCCTCCATCATTTGCCCAGGTGAAAAAACTTCCCAGATGCGATTCCCAGTGAAGTTAGTTACGTTTCCATCAGGTTGAGGTATCATTGAGAATGTATTCCTGCAGCACACACAAGAACAAAAAGAAGGAGAAGCAAGATAAGGCATTCATAGCAGTTCGAGCTGTATAAAAAGGAACAGTTCAGGCCATATTTATCTAGCAGTTACAAACAACACAAGAAAAGGAAGAGGAAAAATAATGAGAGATACTCACTCGGCATACTTCTCACGCCATTCATCACTAAGCAACAGATTATACAACCCGTGAGCCTTGTCCAGGTGACGGAATTTATAAGGGTGAAGCTGCTGCACAGGGGAACAAAACTTTATAGGAGCTCTGGGCGCACGCTTCGTGCTTACAACATTGCCAGAATCCAAAGCGGGATCTTTCCTAGCACCACCAGCTCTACGAGCCACTATTCCAGCAAGGGGAGATAAAACTTTGGCAGCAGCGCTCCTCGTGACTCTTCCAACGCCAGCAATCTTGTCAAACACATCATCATCACTGTCTATCAATTCCACAATGGGATTCTTGGGTGTAGTAGGGCTATCTGCACAAGCAGCCGTAAAACCTCTCAGAGCTCCCAACCGCCCCTTCATAACACCAGATCTTGTCTTTTCGGGAGAACGCCCCTGGCTAAGATCAATAGCTACGCGCTCGAGCTCCAAGAACTGGCTACCAAAGAACCTGTAGTCATGCTCACCAAGATCCAGCCACTCACCTGAAAAAAAAAGACCGCACAAAGCGTAAGTTCAAATACATATTTCATGAAAGTACTAATAGAGAAGTACAAGCTGCAAAAAATTTACAAAAGTCCATGCACACGTACAGGGTTTGATGCCAAACAAACCCCGGAAGTCAACATCAAACAAATCGCTAGTTGCGCAGGTATACAGCAAAGTCTTCCTAATGTCCAAAATGTCTTCATGGCTGTAATCGACCATTTCAATTACACCATCCTCCCGGCAATAATAGGTCTTGCAGTTTTGTAGCATAAAGAATCCACAATCATGCCTGTAAACAAAGGAAAAATCAAAAAATGGTACAACACAAAATCCAAAAAATACAGGAACAACATCCTCCAGCAACAAAAACAACCAGCAAAAATCATTAAAAACAGATACTCACGTGTTTTCCTGCTGAGGCACCCGCACAAACTCGCAAGAGAAACCATCAATATGCGCCGGTGCGAATGGTTTGGCCCTGTCTACACTAGAATCCCTCCAAAGCTTCTTTATATTATCTGTCATATTTCTTAAGAATCTAACTGCATCACCCCAGGTTTCATCACGGAGTGAATCAAGACACTCGAAATGACGGAACTTCAAATTCAGAACAACCAAGCACCAATGCCCAGATTCTTCACTAGGCTTCATGGTAGCCGCAAATGACGGGGGGTCAAATGTAGGGAAAAGAAGCTGAAAAAAAATCACAGAGGAAAAATGAATTTACCAAATCATAATGAAACAAAAAATTCAGCCTCCAAACAATAAAATAAAAGAGGGAAATTGAAATTCATAAGTACAAACAAAAAATCACATAATCATAAAGAAATTATATCCACCGCCCAAAATTGAGGAACAATCATATCAGTTCAATTCCCTTGCAACAATAAGTACAACTTTAATAAAAGAAGCACAGATCAAGTTCATTCCCCCCACATCCCAAAACTGCAAAGAAAACATGACAGTTCTAGTCAATGATTACAAAAAGTCCAAGTTCACGTACTTGGTCAAAACCATCAGCACCTGATCTTGTGAACCAATTTAGCACATTGCGATCAATATTTCCATCACGGATCTTGGTCTGTTGTACAAAAAGAACAAGAATAGTTAGAAAATTGGCAAAACAAGTTATCATCCTATTTACAAAAAAGCAAAATACTGACCGTCACCCATCTGGGAACTATCAACTTGTCAGTGTCTCAGTACTTCTGACGTAGAGAATATAGAACAACATCAGCATTGTCTGAGTTGAGCATGCCAGTGGGGACAAACGCTTTAGCAATAGAACCAACACTGGCATCACATTCTTTATTTTGAAACATCGGCTTGTGACTAGAAAAACACAAAAGATTACATGAATTAAAACTACTGCAACAACAACAATAATCAAACTAGAGAAAGAAAAAGAGACAAAAAATGGTACGGGCAAAATCCCAAACTAACCATTTCGTACGGTTCGTGCGCAACCTCGTAACAGCGAAGAAAAACGTATCAACCTTAACAACATTACCACTTTCTGCTTGCAGAAAATGATGAAAAATAATAAGTTCAACAACTACAAGAGAACATGTCCAAAATGCCAAAATTGAGAAGTACACCCCATTTACAAGTCCTTACCTGGACTATCAGGGTTTGACGACGACGGTAGTTCCTGTGATGAGACCATTATGCCTCCAGTTTCAGGGTTTGACGATGGGACATCTTGAGAGGACACCAATATTGATGCGCTTTCAGGGTCTGTAGAAAGAAAATCCTGGGACGACAAGAGCGCCTCCTGCGTCAAGGGGTCAGAAGAAATTGACAGAAGTAAATCATCATCCTCGGATGGCACCTCCTCCACGCTAGAAGCATCTTGCAATGCATCACCGTAATCAAGACCTCCAGGCGGGAAATTCTCCGGCGGCAAATCTTCACAACCAGAAACATTTTCATTCCCAGCAATACCAACACCAGGCGATTTGGCATCAAGTATGCTGGCAGCACCAGCATCCTCATCAGCAACTTTGGTACCAACATTGCGCCCACTACTCAATGGAACATCATGAGCATCATCTCCACCACTAAGGACAACCTCACGCTCAACATCAGTAATCTGATGAAAATAAAAATTCAGAAAAAGTGAATAATATGAACAAAACTAACAATAAAAAATAAGCTACCAATAGGTGCACAGAAAAATAAACCTTGGAAGCATTCACAGCAACATCATCGAACTTGCTGCTGCTAACATTCAAAGCGACATCACCAACAGGCAAACAAGGCTCATCGCCAACAATAGGACCCTGATTCAAATGTAATGAGACAAAAAAACAATGCTATTATGAGCAACAATAAACGGTGTGGGATAGAAAAATGAACAAGCAAGACACATCGGTGCGCATGAAATTTTAAGAAAATATTAATAAACACAATGAAAATAAAAATAACCTTGCACTTATCAGTGGATAGATCATTAACTCCACCGTCAACAGAACCCTCAACATTATGATTGCTCTCCTGCATGAAAAGAAAAATTAATAAACAGATGTAGATAAGGAAGTTCAACTACAATACTGACAGCAGAACAACATAGTAAAAACATACAAACAATGAGGACTGACTCACATCAACAACAGGGTGCTGCGAGCCAACATCGTTCGTACGCTGATCAGAAACATTAGCCTCAGTACCATCATCAGCCCTGCTGTCGGTGCCAGCAGCCTCATCGTGATCAATCTGCATGAAAGAAAATTATTAATAAATAGATGAACATGAGGAAGTTCAACTACAACACTGACATCAGGACAACAACATAAAAATTGCAAACACCAAGGACTGACTCACATCAACATCAGGACGCTCAAAGCCAACATCATTCGTTTCGTGATCAAAAACATTAGCCTCAGTACCATCACCAGCCCTGCTGTCGGTGGCAGCAGCCTCATCCTGCTCAAACTGCTTGATAACAACATTTGCACTTTCTTCATATGGCTTGCAGCGAGAGTTTTGCGTAGTTCTGAAACGCTTCATGTTGTTCAACAGACGAACCGAGCTCTGAACTAGATTAGCGGCACCGTCGCGCATATCACCGATTAAAATTCCTCTCCATCTCAATGTAGTCAACAGCTTCCTCACGTTAAATTGATGACCTTCAGGAAGGATACCATTGATACAGCTCAAACGCTCAACTGTCGTTGGGACCTTTTGCAGCTCAGAACACACATTACTTAAGATATGCTCAGCGCGCTCCAACGCTGAAACAGCAACATCAATACCAAAACCCTGCCTCTGTGAAGCACTAGCATTACTAGGGCCAGGGGGCATAACCAGCACCCTCAACACCACGGCCATCCCTCAACTCATCGGGCAGAGATGAAAACTTCGGAACCTGAGACGACGGCATCTCCAGGACTGGCCGTTTATACACTCGGAAAAAACAACCTCCTCTTGAGTTTTCCACTACAATCAAAAGGGGAAAATAGTTAATCAATCAACGCAACACATAGGGAAAAATAAATCATGATATTAACAGATTTAAAATCAACACCACTAATAAAACTTTAACTGTCATTGCCAATTTGTTAGTATTTACCAACAGGCCAGTTGAACAAAGTTATTCAGTTCAACAACACACGAAACAACAGTACTAAAAAACCATACCTAAACCATACAAAATATAAACAGACAACTCTACAGTACACATGTCCACTACAGCAAAAAATAGCTATACCTAAAAATAAAAAAAGGTCTGCAAGAGACAAAACAAACAAAACTCACCGGAAGCTTCCCAAACACCCAAGTCTTTGGATCTGCATTGCCTTTTTTTTATCAAATCTGCATCAACCAGATCAGAAAGCTTGGCAGGATCCATGTAACATATGCGGGGGACTCGCATGTCAGGCTCCGCAGTTTTGCCACGGATAAGGCAGTCAAGGTACATTAGTACAGGCCCTATGGCACAACCTGTGATTGCCTTCCACATGGTATGACCACTTTGGTACTTGGCAATAGCCCTTCTAAGCTCATCAACCATCAGTTGGCAATAATCCACATTAGCCATGTCCTCAAAGACGAGAACCTCAAACATTGTTGTCTCTCTGGAAACACGCGGGGCAGATCCAGACAACACAACCTTCATAAACACAATAATGAAGAACACTTTCAGAGCAAGGTCATCTTTGCTAGGATCCTTGACGAGCACCTTGAGCTTATTCCTCAAATCCTTTGTCTTGATATCTTTGTCCCTGCTAATGTCAAGCTCCGATCTTAACTTCATCAGAGCATCATCATATCCGTCCTCTGACGGCCTTGGCGCAGGACGACCACCACGAGGGAAACCAAATAATTGATGTATACCATCGCTAGTGATGCGAAGCTTCTTATTAGCCTCACCCATGTCAAGAGTCATTGTATCACAATCTATCCTCAGGTACAAAACTCCCATCAGAGGGCGGGAAATATTAGACTTCACCCTCCACCTGAAGATAGAACCAAAACCAGATGCATGAACCCTAGCCACATGCCGACTCTCGAGCAATTTAGCACAATCTTCAACCTCTCTCAACGAACATCGCACAGTTAAGTTCAATTTCCGTTGGTCACCTTCATCCAAGGCAACTTTTCCGGCATTGCCTCCCACCGGCTTGACCGGACTCATAACGCTAACATGCTATAAATGAAAACAAAAAAGCCACACCTTAAAAAAATGAATATAGAAAACAACAAAAGCATATGAATGCACGTAAAAAGAAAAAGAAAAGATTGCACAAGTTCAACTATTAAAACAACATCAGCCTAACCTGGCCGCAATACCAGCCGAAACACAATTAAATCATTGAAAGTACAACTAGTAAATCACATGCAGTACAAAACACAAACCACTGCAAACAATGAATATAGAAAACAAAACAAGCATACGAATGTAAGTAAAAAAAGATTGCACAAGTTCAACTATTAAAACAACATCAGTACCACCCTTAATTAATGAATACAATGACAAGCCTCACCTGGCCAGCATACCAGCCCAAACACAAATTAAATCACTACAATTACAATTAGTAAGTCACATGCACAACAAAACACATACCACCGCAAACAATGAATATAGGAAACAAAACAAGCATATGAAGGTAAGTAAAACTAAGAAAAGTTTGCACAAGTTCAACTATTAAAACAACATCAGTACCACAATCAAATAGATGCAAAACAATGACCAGCCTCACCTGGCCAGCATACCAGCCCAAACACAATTAAATCGTTGCAAGTACAACTAGCAAGTCACATGCAGTACAAAACACATACCACTGCAAATTCATCTTCTGAATCAACTTCAATATCATCTTCTTCAGATGCAGCATCTTCAGCTTCGACACGAGCACGCTTCTTCACACCTTTGTTCACCTTTGCAGGATGAACTTTACGCTTCTTATTTTCTTTCAACAAAGACCGCTCTTGAAGAGGAGACGAAGAAGGCTTCTTATTTCTCAAACCTCGTGGACTCCGACGAACAGAGGAGCCACCAAGTTTGCTTGGACCAATTTTCATAGCAACACTATCCGCATCAGCTTTGCTATTACCAGGTTGGGAACCAGCTTTCACACGTGGGCTACGCCTCTGTGTGCCATCAGGATTTCGATCTGACATCTTCCTCTTCAAAACAGCTTTCTTCTCCTTAACTCCATCACGATCAAACACTTGCGTCAAACGAGTTTGCATCAAGTTTGTCTTCACAGGCATGTCACTTCCATGATATCCGACATGAACAGTTGAAAAACCCGCGTCACCACCTTCACCGCCTACACATTTAGGAGTTTGAGCAACATCAACATCACTTTCTGGCACACAGGCAGCCTTTTGACGCCGTTCCAATTCCTTTCTCTTCTGGAATTCATACTTCTTCTTTCTTATCCTTTCGTCCTCGAGCTGTAACTGCATAGGAACATCCTCAGCTTGGGTAACAGGCTCAGTGCCATCAACACTTTGAGACTGAGTAACGGACAACTACAAGCTGCCATCACCATCATCAATGTTAAGTGAATACATTCCATCATTAATATCTTTAACAACATCAGCAATGTCCTCTAGAACACCATGGCTGTCATTAACTGCATGAACCAATAACATAACCACTCACATAAAAAAATTAAAACACAATTAACATTGCAGACACAAAGATAAATAAAGCGCATAGCATCAGACACAAAACAAAATGGAACAACTGATGTAACTAAGCATATATATGTATTAAAGGCTGATAAAAATAGAGAAAATATAAGGGAAACACCAGCAACATTCGCAAGTTCTTCTAGAGGATTTGGTGTCTCAAAAATAACATTCACAAGATCTTCAAAGCGTTCTGATTTGTCAGAATCAGGAGGCACCGGCACTCCAACATCTGCAACAATCATCATAATTAGCAAAAAATTACAAGAACAATCAATCAGTTCAACTATGTGAACACTACAAGATCACCGAATAAAACAAATATGAACCCACCACTTGTAGAACAAACTTCAGAAAACACAACTCTTTCAACACCATACTAGTTCTTCATTGACTACTACAACCTATTCAAATGCCAGGACAGCAGTTCAAAATACACATGGTGATAAGTACTACATCATGTCTGCAGGTTGCATCAACTGCCAAAACCATACACGCCATACAATCCAGGACAAAATTAACACATATCAAAATGCAAACAACTTATAAAGTCGATACGGCAACAACTGTACAACATAAAAACCAGATCTATTAAAACATCATCCAAAATATAGCAAAAATCACCTACATTCAATTTGTCCGGACTGGATGATGTACCCATTTAGATCTACAGTCCTAAATCTGCCGAACCAGATCTGCAAGACACATGAACAAAAATTAGGGATTTGAACTATTTCATAAACGAAGCACGCCATACAAAAGCAAAACTCTTACCAGCAAACACAAAATCCGCCATGCAATCCAGTATCACTGCCGCCAAACGCTCGTTCAACAGCAAAGGAACCCTAGCGAGTGCAGCCTGGGACAACAAAGAGAGCAAGAGATTAGAAATAGATAGAAAATCTGAACATAAGAGAACGCCAGCAAAGTTAATGGCAGAGCAAAAAGAACAAACAGAACACCCGGACCTCCACCCCTGGGGTTGAGCCCTCCGGCCGACGCTCCCGCGGCGAAACAGGAGTAACAACTCCCCCTCCGAGAAGAGAAGAAGAGGGGAACGAAGCCGGAATCAATTTTGGGACGGGAGAGGAGCGGAACAGGGAAGATCAGAGGTTAAAAGGTGAGTGGGAGGGTTAAAATATGACTGGGAGAAAACGGACGGCTAAAGCCCACAACCGTGATGAAGACCACTATCTCTAGCGAGTTACAAAAGATAATACCAAAAATCAAATACAAATAAAATATTAATATAGATGGTGAAAACAAACGGCTAAAGTACAAATAATAACTCACAAACAGTACAAAAAAATTATCAAACAAGTACAAATGAAAAAATAATTCATAACGGTCGTGTTTTTCCCCTAAAAAATAAAGATAAGATAATGGGGCAAGTCATGTTACGGACTCGCCTCCGCATGCGACGCCGCGGCACGCCGCGTCGTCGCCTGCTATGGCTCGTTCCTGGCTCGGCCTCGCCGGGATGGGGGAGGGGGTGGTCCCGACCCCCCTCCCCCCGGCTCGGCCTCGCGCTAACGCGCCAGTGCGCTCGTTTGACAAGCACAGTGCGGTTATTCTGTTTCTCCCCACCCCACGCACCCACACACCTAAGATAGATAATGGGGCAAAGTCCATACAAGGAAGATGTGTCAGTACAACTATGCCCCTCGGTACGGTTCGGTGCGGGGGAAATTCCTAAAAGATAGAAAACGCGGTTATTCTGTTTCCCCACACACCCACACCCCTAAGATAAGATAATGGGGCAAGTCATGTTACGGACTTGCCTCCGCATGTGACGCCGCGGCACGCCGCATCGTCGCCTGCTACGGCTTGTTCCTGGCCCGGCCTCGCCGGGATGGGGGTGGGGGGGTCCTGACCCCCCTCCCCCCGGCTCGGCCTCGCGCTAACGCGGAAGTGCGCTCGTTTGACAGGCGTAGTGCGGTTATTCTGTTTCCCCCCACCCCACGCACCCACACCCCTAAGATAGATAATGGGGCAAAGTCCATACAAGGAAGATGTGTCAATACAACTATGCCCCTCGGTACAGTTTGGTGCGGGGACAAGTCCTAAAAGATAGAAAACGCGGTTATTCTGTTTCCCCACGCACCCACACCCCTAAGATAAGATAATGGGGCAAGTCATGTTAGGGACTCACCTCCGCATGCGACGCCGCGGCACGCCGCGTCGTCGCCTGCTACGGCTCGTTCCTGGCTCGGCCTCGCCGGGATGGGGGAGGGGGGTCCCGACCCCCCCCCCCCCGGCTCGGCCTTGCACTAACGCGGTAGTGCGCTCGTTTGACAGGTGCAGTGTGGTTATTCTGTTTCCCCCACCCCACGCACCCACACCCCTAACATAAGATAATGGGGCAAGTCATGTTACGGACTCGCCTCCCCATGCGATGCCGCGGCACGCCGCGTCATCGCCTGCTACGGCTCGTTCCTGGCTCGGCCTCGCCGGGATGGTGGAGGGGGGGTCCCGACCCCCCTCCCCCCCCGGCTCAGCCTCGCGCTAACGCGCCAGTGCGCTCGTTTGACAGGCGCAGTGCGGTTATTCTGTTTCCCCCACCCCACGCACCCACACCCCTAAGATAGATAATGGGGCAAAGTCCATACAAGGAAGATGTGTCAGTACAACTATGCCCCTAGGTACGGTTCGGTGCGGGGGCAATTCCTAAAAGATAGAAAATGCGGTTATTCTGTTTCCCCACGCACCCACACCCCTAAGATAAGATAATGGGGCAAGTCATGTTACGGACTCGCCTCCGCATGCGACGCCGCGGCACGCCGCATCATCGCCTGCTACGGCTCGTTCCTGGCCCGGCCTCGCCGGGATGGGGGTGGGGGGGTCCGGACCCCCCCTCCCCCCCCGCTCGCCCTCGCGCTAACGCGGCAGTGCGCTCGTTTGACAGGTGTAGTGCGGTTATTCTGTTTCCCCCCAACCCACGCACCCACACCCCTAAGATAGATAATGGGGCAAAGTCCATACAAGGAAGATGTGTCAGTACAACTATGCCCCTCGGTACGGTTCGGTGCGGGGACAAGTCCTAAAAGATAGAAAACACGGTTATTCTGTTTCCCCACGCACCCACACCCCTAAGATAAGATAATGGGGCAAGTCATGTTACGGACTCGCCTCCGCATGCGACGCCGCGGCACGCCGCGTCGTCGCCTGCTACGGCTCGTTCCTGGCTCGACCTCGCCGGGATGGGGGAGGGTGGTCCCGACCCCCCCGGCTCGGCCTTGCGCTAACGCGGTAGTGCGCTCATTTGACAGGTGCAGTGTGGTTATTCTTTTTCCCCCACCCCACGCACCCACACCCCTAAGATAAGATAATGGGGCAAGTCATGTTACGGACTCGCCTCCGCATGCGATGCCGCGGCACGCCGCGTCGTCGCCTGCTACGGCTCGTTCCTGGCTCGGCCTTGCCGGGATGGTGGAGGGGGGTCCCGACCCCCTCTCCCCCCCCCGGCTCAGCCTCGCGCTAACGCGCCAGTGCGCTCATTTGACAGGCGCAGTGCGGTTATTCTGTTTCCCCCCACCCCACGCACCCACACCCCTAAGATAGATAATGGGGCAAAGTCCATACAAGGAAGATCTGTCAGTACAACTGTGCCCCTAGGTACGGTTCGGTGCGGGTGCAATTCCTAAAAGATAGAAAACGCGGTTATTCTGTTTCCCCACGCACCCACACCCCTAAGATAAGATAATGGGGAAAGTCATGTTACGGACTCGCCTCCGCATGAGACACCGCGGCACGCCGCATCATCGCCTGCTACGACTCGTTCCTGGCCCGGCCTCGCCGGGATGGGGGTGGGGGGGTCCCGACCCCCCTCCCCCCCTGCTCGGCCTCGCGCTAACGCGGCAGTGCGCTCGTTTGACAGGCGTAGTGCGGTTATTCTGTTTCCCCCCACCCCACGCACCCACACCCCTAAGATAGATAATGGGGCAAAGTCCATACAAGGAAGATGTGTCAGTACAAGTATGCCCCTCGGTACGGTTCGGTGCGGGGACAAGTCCTAAAAGATAGAAAACGCGGTTATTCTGTTTCCCCACGCACCCACACCCCTAAGATAAGATAATGGGGCAAGTCATGTTACGGACTCGCTTCCTCATGCGACGCCGCGGCACGCCGCGTCGTCGCCTGCTATGGCTCGTTCCTGGCTCGGCCTCGCCGGGATGGGGGAGGGGGGTTCCGACCCCCCCTCCCCCCGGCTCGGCCTCGCGCTAACGCGGTAGTGCGCTCGTTTGACAGGCGCAGTGCGGTTATTCTGTTTCCCCCAACCCCACGCACCCACACCCCTAACATAAGATAATGGGGCAAGTCATGTTACGGACTCGCCTCCGCATGTGACGCCGCGGCACGCCGCGTCGTCGCCTGCTACGGCTCGTTCCTGGCTCGGCCTCGCCGGGATGGGGGAGGGGGGGTCCCGACCCCCCTCTCCCTTGGCTCGGCCTCGCGCTAACGCGGCAGTGCGCTCGTTTGACAGGCGCATTGCGGTTATTCTGTTTCCCCCCACCCCACGCACCCACACCCCTAAGATAGATAATGGGGAAAAGTCCATACAAGGAAGATGTGTCAGTACAACTATGCCCCTCGGTACGGTTCGGTGCGGGGGCAAGTCATGCCACAGTACTATATTCAAACAAATAAAAAAATAAAAAGAAAAAAATTGACAGCACAAGGACAAAAAAGTACCAGTCCAAGTTACTGGTGTAGTCAAGTACTAGATCCAAAAAAAACAAAAAAAATGACCGCCCAAGGACAGGCGCAGGCCCTGACAAATGCTAGATACTTGAACTCGAGCCCGTGAGCGAATCCCTAGTAATCCGCACACCCGCAGGGCCTATCGTCCAGGGCCCACAGGTCAAGAGAGAGAGAGCGACCGCCGTGTATAAGCGCTCTGGTAAGTGTTCAGAGGAGTTCGACTGGTGAGCGTCGGCTACGCTTATAAACAAGTGTAGAGCCCCCTCGACTAGCAAGGATGGACTAAACACATAGCTCATGCACACGCCGTGCTGCACAGCTGCACGAGAGAAGCTATCCGGGCCGAATACAACGACCCAGGCCGATGGCCCAACAAAGTACTTCGCCCCATTACAAAAATCCAGTAGATCACGCACGCCAAAAAATAAAAAATGAAAACAATTTAAAAAATAAAACTCACAAGAAAAAACAGTTAATAAACAAAAATATTGTGACAAAGTTCAAACACATCTTAATGGTAAGAAGTAAAAAAATATATAACACTGTAAATAAAAATTTCAGAAACGAATTTACAAAAATGTTCAACTACTACAATTCATAAGGTTCAAGTACAAATAAAAAGAAAGTACTGTGCAGCGAAGATTTTTTATTTTATTTTATAAAATACCAAAACTATCATTATTCATCTATAAAAAAGAAAAAAACGTGCTCCAAAATTCATGTAAAAAAGTAAGAAAAAATATTATACAATGAACAAATTTGATTAGTAATTGACAGCCTAAAATAGAGCAGTACTATCATTCACAGAATGTAAGTTCAGCAAACTCAATAACAAAAAGGGGTTCTAAAAAATCATCAGCGTATAGCACTCGTCTCCTAGTTATGAACATGAAAAATATACCAGCCAAAACAAAGGATGCCCATCAGTTCAACTATAGGAATTGTTCCATTACTAATATAAAGAATGTATAAATAAAACACTTATAATTGAGCAGAACAATAGGAAAAACATTACATAACTAGTTCCATACAATTCTGATAAAACAATACAATTCAACCATCTCACATGCAAATGTTTTAAAAGAAAAAATACTGCAACATAATCAACCATACACAAATCTCAAAGCCGGCGTCATTTGCCACATTTAAACCTACAACACATAAATTCTGAACGTCAGAGAGTCGTCTTCTCTCAAGAACATAACCATAACCACATCACCATCCTCAAATCCAGACTCAGCTGCAAACTCCTTCCACCCAGTAGTTAGGTTGATGCAACCATCAAAGTTGATGTGGTAGGCAACATCCATCAACTGATACCCATTCTTGTTTGAAGTCTCCATCTTCAGAACACCGGAACTAGGAGCAACAATCCTAATCCTGGGTGAAATTTTCTGCAAATGGACATGGGAGTACAAAACAAAATGAACACCTGACATAACTGAATTTTTACACAGATATAGGAACGATTTGCATAACAAACTAAAATGGAAAAAATTTGAACCAAAACAATAACACAAAACTAACTAGACATGTGAACTGACTAAACTGAAAAATATACATATCAATACACCTACAGTAAAAACATCTATTCATAAACAGATCAGGGATTATACAAAAAATGGTTTAAATACTGTTAAGTAATGAACAAATACACACAGAAATCCCTGCTGTTAAAATCCAACAAAACCGAATTAAAAAAATATAGATAGGCTATTCATAAGACAAAACTGCAGATCCAGTCCATGGGTTTCGAACAGAAACCAACAAGAAGGTAGAAAACAAAACGAATAGAAACACATACCCATGATTCCTTCAAGTCACCATCCGTCACTCGACAAACATAGGGTGTACGAAACCCATGGTTGCTGTACAGCAAACAAGAAAGTTGCCCACGCTGCTGAGTCTGAGTGAGCTCCAAACCAGACTCGTACACACAGCCGTCAGCTATGCGCGCCATCTTTACTAGGCATCCGCATGAACAATCCTCCATCGAACACACAGGAACAGAGAAAAAGGCAACGAAGAGAAGAGAGAGGAACCTAGATCTAATTCCGGAAGAATGAATAAAAGGGAGGGGGAAGACTTGGCCACACACCACACATAGATGGATAACGTTTATAGTCAGGGACACTCGCAGATTATAAAAATAATAAATAGGCAGGTGGGCAGCCAGCTGGTAGGAAATAGTTATTACACAAGCCATCCAACATTTAACCGCAAATCAGTTCAACTTCAGAAAACCAAGCAGTTCAAAGGTGCACATGTCGAACATATGCAGACAAAATAACACATTCAGAGAAAAAAACAAAGTTGAATTCATTTAGTCATTCGTACATCTGTTCCCTCACAACAAAATCTTAAAAACATAATATTCACTACTTCAGTCATAACGATCAAAGAAACGACGCCATTTTGCCCTGGTAGATGGATGTGGAGCCGTGGCTGCTCTCGCCCTAGCCCAACTAATGATCTGAATATGGTTCCTTCCCCTGCACTCTGGGAAAAGAAGCTCCAATTCGTTGGAGTTGCAAGTATCCATCACCTCACGCGCAAGTCGTCTGTTGAACTCTGCCTCCAGTTCCTCCTCGGCAGCACGTCGCGCCATCTACCTATGCCTGCACCTCCTCCTCTGCTCCGCTACTGCAGCCCTCACATCTATGGCGTCCCCTCCTCTTCTGTAATCTCTCCCAGCTCAGGATATATCTCCCTTTTCTTTGGTTGTAGCTCGTAGAATGAAACTGACAGAGGGCTCGGCCTTTATAATCAAAGTGCAGAGCCATTGGTGCGGCTCCGATGTCAACACACAGTAACAAAACTTTGACACGGCAGCAGTCCAACTACACATACGGGCATCAATTCAAAACAATACTGAAAAACACGCAACTTAATTACACAGTTTGACCAGAGTACCCGAAATCGCAGCTTACAGTCAGCCGCCATACACAACCTCCGCCAATGACAAAACAACATGGGAATCCGGGGTAGAAACAACTCAAAAAAGCAAAATTGACAACACAAATCTTTTCATAGTCCTTATATCTCTCCCTACAACACCAATTCAAAAGTAAAACAACAGAAAAAGAAGAACAGATTTCCATGGCGGGCGTGGGAAACGACCAAGAACACAAAAACTTGTAATCATAAATTATAGATGAAAAAAATCTCAAAAAACTATAACATACCGATAATTCTCACATCAAAAACGACAAACACGACGTAAATTGAGGCCCACGAACACCACAGTCAACATTGACACCCAAAATCACATCCGCTGCCAAAATGCCCACACCGTCACCTCTGGTCACTATAGATCGCAAAACTCATCCAGCTGAGCGCGCGGACGTGCGGAACCCCTTACATGTCTCCTCTGGCAACGAATGGCCCACAGCATCGCATCGGGGAACGACCGGAAGCTCCATGTTGCATCCCCTGTTTCCGTCCGTCATGCACGCAGGAACATTAGTTCTTGTTGAAAAACACGTCAGTCCAAACTGTGAACCACGTCAATTCAAAAAGGGTAACAGAATAATATTCTGTTACGCGTAACAGAATAGCCCATATATATGTGTGTGTTTGTGTTTTTGTCCTCTACAGCATTCACTTATAGCTATGTCTTCAAGTTGCTATTTTCTGAACTAAGTGAATGTGATCGGACCCTAACCCCTTCTATGCTTATCCCTCAAATTCTTTCTGTCTCTTCATATGCTTTCTGTTGACATGTGTCGGATGTCTTCATTGTGTCCTTGTTACCTGAAGATATAGAGACACACATTTCAAATTGTTTTAATGTTCTTATCCCTTTTGCCCGGAAATCGGAGAAGCCGGAACGACCACCCAAAAACCAGGCGCGTGTGGGATCGTGGCTCAACCCTGATAAGTTGCATGCTTGCCAGGTGTCCACCATACGTGAACCGCTAGGGGCACCTGCGTAATTGCACTACGTCGCCCTTCTTCATAGTTGCATGCTTGCCACGTGTCCACCATACGTGAACCGCCAGGGGCACCTGCGTAATTGCATTGCGTCGCCCTTCTCCTTATAAATACTTCCCCTCCACGTGGTCAATATCTCCTCCCCTCACTGTCTTGCTCAAACCCTAGTGCCACTACTAGCATCCGTCACAGCTGGAGACGAAGCGCTTAGCTGCTGCAACCTCTCTAACGCCGTCTTCACGCCGGTCGTGGATGTTGTCTTCTCCGCCGCTGCAGTAGGTGTCTTCCGCCGCCAACTTAAGGCACGGGAGATTGGACTGCTCAGCCTGGTTCTGCTTCGTCTAGCAGTTCGTCGTGCGGTAAATAAAACATGATTTTTACCGCTTATTTGATCCGTGAATCTGTCCACATCTTCCAAAAGTGGTTTCTACACGTCCAAATCTATATCCTCCTGTTTATGCATCTCATTACTTGCAAGTATCTTCACTTATGCATTACAACTAGTTAGATTCCTCAGTTGTACTTATTCATGGATTCGTACAAATCTAGAACCAACTCACACCGATAAGTGAATGTCTTCGTAATATGAGGTCAATGTCTTCAAACTGATTTATCTTCAAAATCTTCTGAGAATGCATGTGACATATTCCCCTTCCCTCTCATCTCTAATGCTGTCACAGGTACATGTCCGTGGGAGAATCCCTTGGTTATCATAGTCTACATTCATTTGCAGAGTTCTTACAGCATCACACTGAATCAGCTGAAGCCAGGTCTTGTCTGACAAGCAGATTGAAGCCAAACACTCTCGTGAAGCCTTTCAGTTTGAATCCACTAGGAACAAACAAATCTACAAAGAAGGGTGGTAGACAACGCCGTGACAACACTGCTTTGGACCTGCCCCCTGATCTCTATGAGCTATACAAGTTTGATCCAGATGAATCTTACGCTTAGTGAAAATCCAGGGTTCAATGGATTCGTAGACACTGGGCAGAGGAATGGTTCAAATACCACTTTGTTACCCCTGAGTATGCTAAGAAGAACGTTGTGAGGCCACCTTCGGACAATATTGTACACAGGAAGCTTATCCCCAAGACAAGGGCTAAAGCTATTGCACAAGGATTCTATCCTTGCATGGTCCGAGGACCTCAGCCTGAAGATGTCGACCCATCCAGTCTTCTATGGTGTCGTGACGATGAATTGTTTGAAAAACTCTTCAGTTTGCACTGGGTTCTGCTGTCCAGTACAAGAAAGAACTAGGGATTGACTTCAACCCTGGTCCAGCTGCTCCAAGGCCATATGGCAGTCATGAAGCAAATCATAATATCATTGGCTCCTTCAAAGACTTCGATGGGCTTCTCCCACATTGTTGCTCAAAGGGCCAATATACAATATGCTACTGCTAAAGAGGAGCATGAGGATGTTCTAAAGCCCATGAAGCCAAAGAAGAAATCTAAGGCTTCAAAATATTCTGCAGCTCCAAAAGCTTCAAGTGTGAAGCCAATGAAATATGCACCTCTTGAATCCAGTGTGTAGTCCGAGGGTCAATCCCTCATCTCCAAGAATTCCAAGAAGCCCAAGAAGATTTCTGGGCATGACCTCACCCCAGCTAGCATTCTGCGAAATGAAGAGAATGTTATTGATCTGTCAAGTGATGAAGATCTTGCTAATGACGCTCTGGAAATGCTTATTAAGAGCAAGCAAGAGGCTGAAATCTTCAAGGACATGCCTCTATTTGATGTCGATATCCTCAAAAACTTCATTGATGAGCGGTTTGAGGACACCTCGCTCAAAATTGATGATTTGAAGCTTCCAATTGACATCAATGCTCAAAATATTCTAGGGCTGCATTGCCAAGTAGGTTGCTATCGCTCAAAAGATTGTTGAGCTGAAAAACAAGATAGACCATGAGAAGGCCCTATTCAAGAAGCATATGGCCAAGCTAAGTGTAACCGAGGTCCAAAACTTCAAGCAAATGATGATTGACCTCAAAGCTCAGTTATATAAGAAAGGCGATGAAGCTAAAGTCTCTCGTGAGCGGCTGCAGTATTGTGCTGAAAAATGCGTTCAGGCTCACAATGTGGTTGTGAAGAGAAAGGCTCTTGGGCGTCCAAGGATTGACCCCAAGCTAGCTACCAAGAACAAGAAGCAGCTAGCTGAAGCTGAACCTGAAGCCCCACGGCAGGCAAGACCAAGCATTATCTTCCCTGCAAGAGTGACTGGCTCGAAGCCAAAGGTCCCTTCAGTAGCCTCTGAGCAAAAGAAGACTAAGTAGGCTGAGGCTAAGGCCAAGAAGAGGAAGCACCATGATACCTCTGATGCCGCTCCCTCCAAGAAAAAATTGAAGACAAAGTCTCCCAAGTCTTCGCGCAAGGAATGTGCTACTCCTCAAGAACCATTGATTGTTGATCCTGTATCTATCGCACTGCTAGCTTCCACAAATCGTGAGTGTCGTCTCGTTGCGCATGAGCCTGCTTCCACAGAGGCTTATCGGTCTAAAGATATTCCAGCTGCTGACTCCACCGTAGCTGAAGAAGTTGGTCATGATGACAATGTTAAAGATGATTAAGTCCTTCCTCTGATCCAGCCCAAACCGATATCACCGGCTGCTCCTTCAAGCAGTGAACTGATAAGCATTGGCGATACCACGATGCCAATCACATAAGATGTCTTCTGGGAAGAGCACCACCCCAACTCCCCATTGCATGAAGTTATTCCTCGCACTCCACCCACTCATGTCACCACTCTAGTGCTTGAGACCTCGCAAGCAACACCCAATGACATGGAGAAGACCACTCCTTCACCATAGGCGTCGTCATCTTTCCGAAGGCTTCGCAGAGGCCCTAGGCCCCAGGTCTCCATGTCCAGCATTCCTGAAGAGGATGTGCAAAACACAAGCTCAACAGCACGTCAAGTTTTCCCTAAAGCCATCCCTTCTGTGTCTGCTCAAGAATCTGAAGCCAAAGTGGCTGAAAACATTTCGGCTGCATAAGTCGATAAAGAGAAAGAAGAAGACTATGATGTTATTCCTCCTACCAGTGATACCATTGTTCAAGAAGAAGAAGTGATTGTGCTAGACCCACCAGTCCATGAAGACACTAATGTTGAGGCAAATGCGGCTACCACCACCACTACTGAAGCCAATGACGATATCATGGCTGAAGATAATGTGCAGTCTGAAGTCATTGCCGCCACAGAAGACAATGCACAGCCATTCACCGCGGATGTGGCAGTTCCTTCCCCTGTGCCTCACACCATGGAACGTGCATACAATCGTGGTGAGCTCATTACTATCTGACGGCCTATCTTGACACCACCCACTGCTCCTGGTCCTCAATATGACTATCATGTGGAGCAAAGGCCTTAAACGCAGAGGCCAAAGCCCAGGCTGACAAGGCTTCCAAGTGTTGTCACTACTCAAGGCTCCTTCAGTGTGCTCAGCTTCAGAGAGCACAACACTTTCTTCGACTCGGCCAAGAACCCCTTCGGGAAGCCAAAGATATCATCTGACAGGTTCTGGAGCCACCAACAAAGGAGTTATGATTCTTGCATTCTCTACAATCAAGACATGATTTTTCCTCACAAACGTCTTGATTGTGACGCCATTGCTGGGCTACCTGATGTCTACTATGCAACCTTCTTCTTGTAGACATTGTTGGGCCTCCAAGTGCAGAGGTTTGTAGGACAGTAGAAAATTTCCCTCAAGTGGATGACCTAAGGTTTATCAATCTGTGGGAGGCGTTGGATGAAGATGGTCTCTCTCAAACAACCCTGCAACCAAATAACAAAGAGTCTCTTGTGTCTCCAACACACCCAATACAACGGTCAATTTTATAGGTGCACTAGTTCGGCGAAGAGATGGTGATACAAGTGAAATATGGATGGTAGATATAGGTTTTTCTAATCTGAAATAATAAAAACAGCAAGGTAGCAAGTGGTAGAAGTGAGCGAAAGCGGTATCGCAATGCTTCAAAACAAGGCCTAGGGTTCATACTTTCACTAGTGCAAGTTCTCTCAACATTTATAACAAAATCATATAACAATCCCTCAACATGCAACAACGAGTCACTCCAAAGTCACTAATAGCAAAGAACAAACAAAGAGAGTATTGTAGGGTATGAAACCACCTCAAAGTTATTCTTTCTGATCAATCTATAGGGCTATTCCTATAAGTGTCACAAAATTCCCTAGAGTTCATACTAAAATAATGCCTTAAGACACACATCAACCAAAACCCTAATGTCACCTAGATAATCCAATGTCACCACAAGTATTCGTGAGTTTGATTATACAATATGCATCACACAATCTCAGATTCATCTATTCAAACCAACACAAAGAACTTCAAAGAGTTCCCCAAAGTTTCTACCGGCGAGTCAAGACGAAAATGTGTGCCGACCCCTATGCATAAGTTCACAAGGTCACATAACCCGCAAGTTGATCACCAAAACATACATCAAGTGGATCATGTGAATATCCCATTATCACCACAGATAAGCACATGCAAGACATACATCAAGTGTTCTCAAATCCTTAAAGACTCAATCCGATAAGATAACTTCAAAGGGAAAACTCAATCCATTACAAGAAGGTAGAGGGGGAGAAACATCATAAGTTCCAACTATAATAGCAAAGCTCGCGGTACATCAAGATCGTGCCATATCAAGAACACGAGAAAGAGAGAGATCAAACACATAGCTACTCGTACATACCCTCAGCCCCGAGGGTGAACTACTCTCTCCTTGTTGTGGAGAGCGCCAGGATGATGAAGATGGCTACCAGTGATGGAGTCCCCTCCGGCAGGGTGCCGTAATAGGGTCCCGATTGGGTTTTGGTGGCTACAGGGGCTTGTGGAGGAGGAACTCTCGATCTAGGTTCTGTTCTGGAAGTTTGGGGATATATAAGAGGTGTTGGCGTCGGGAACAAGTCGGGGGGTCCCCGAGTCAGCCACGAGGCAGGGGGCGCGCCCAGGGGCGTAGGGCGCGCCCTCCACCCTCGTGGTTGACTCGGGACTCTTCTGGTCCATCTCCGATACTCCGTGGCCTTCTTCTGGTCCAAAAATAATCTCCGTAAATTTTTAGGTCAATTGGACTCCGTTTGATATTCCTTTTCTGCGAAACTCAAAAACAAGGAAAAAACAGAAACTGGCACTGGGCTCTAGGGTAATAGGTTAGTCCCAAAAATCATATAAAATAGCGTATAAATGCATATAAAACATCCAATATGGATAATATAATAGCATGGAACAATAAAAAATTATAGATATGTTGGAGACGTATCAAGCATCCCGAAGCTTAATTCCAGCTCGTCCTTGAGTAGGCAAATGATAAAAATAGAATTTTTGATGTGGAATGCTACCTAACATATTTATCAATGTAATGTTCTTTAATGTGGCATGAATGTTCAGATCCATAAGATTCAAAACAAAAGTTTAATATTGACATAAAAACAATAATACTTCAAGCATACTAATAAAGCAATCATGTCTTCTCAAAATAACATGGCCAAAGAAAGCTATCCCTACAAAATCATATAGTCTGGCTATGTTCCATCTTCATCACACAAAATATTCAAATCATGCACAACCCCGATGAAAAGCCAAGCAATTGTTTTATACTTTTGATGTTCTCAAACCTTTTCAACTTTCACGCAATACATGAGCATGAGCCATGGACATAGCACTATGGGTGGAATAGAATATAGTGGTTGTGGAGGAGATAAAAAGAAGGATATAGTCTCACATCAACTAGGCGTATCAACGGGCTAAGGATATGCCCATCAATAGATATCAATGTGAGTGAGTAGGGATTGCCATGCAACGGATGCACTAGAGTTATAAGTTTATGAAAGCTCAAAAAGAAACTAAATGAGGTGTGCATCCAACTCTCTATCTCACGAAGACCTAGGGCAATTTGAGGAAGCCCATCATTGGAATATACAAGCCAAGTTCTATAATGAAAAATTCCCACTAGTATATGAAAGTGACAACATAGGAGACTCTCTATCATGAAGATCATGGTGCTACTTTGAAGCACAAGTGTGGTAAAAGGATAGTAGAATTGCCCCTTCTCTCTTTTTCTCTCATATTTTTTTTGTTTGGGCCTTTCTCATTTTTTATTTGGCCTGGTTTTTTCGTCCGGAGTCTCATCCCAACTTGTGGCAGAATCATAGTCTCCATCATCCTTTCCTCACTGGGACAATGCTCTAATAATGAAGATTGTCACACTTTTATTTACTTACAACTCAAGAATTACAACTCGATACTTAGAACGAAATATGATTCTATATGAATGCCTCCGGCGGTGTACCGGGATGTGCAATGAATCAAGAGTGACATGTATGACAGAATTATGAACGGTGGATTTTCCACAAATATGATGTCAACTGCATGATCATGCAAAGCAATATGACAATGATGAAGCGTGTCATAATAAACAGAATAGTGGAAAGTTCCATGGCAATATATCTCGGAATGGCTGTGGAAATGCCATAATAGGTAGGTATGGTGGCTGTTTTGAGGAAGGTATGTGGTGGGTGTATGGTATCAGTGAAAGTTGCACGGTATAAGAGAGGCTAGTAATGGGGGAAGGGTGAGAGTGCGTATAATCCATAGACTCAACATTAGTCATAAAGAACTCACATACTTATTGCGAAATTCTATTAGTTATCGAAATGAAGTACTACACGCATGCTCCTAGGGGGATAGATTGGTAGGAAAATACCATCGCTCGTCCCCGACCGCCACTCATAAGGAAGACAATCAATAAATAAATCATGCTCACTTCATCACATAATGGTTCACCATACGTGCATGCTACGGGAATCACAAACTATAATGCAAGTATCTCTCAAATTCACAATTACTCCACTAGCATGATGATACGTCTCTGTGGTATCTATAATTTTTGATTGTTCCATGCCAATATTCTTCCACTTTCATATACTTTTGGCAACTTTTTATACTATTTTTGGGACTAACATATTGATCCAGTGCCCAGTGTCAGTTCCTGTTTGTTGCATGTTTTTTGTTTCGCAGAAAACCAATATCGAACGGAGTCCAAACAGGATAAAAACGGACATAGAATCATTTTGGAATATTTGGGATTTTCCGGAGGAAGAATCAACGCGAAACGGTGTCCGAGGTGGCCACGAGATAGGGGGCGCGCCCCAGGGAGGCAGGCCCGCCCTGGCCTCTCGTGGGCCACCTGTAAGGAGGTTGATGCCCTTCTTTTGCCTCAAGAAAGCTAATTTTACCAGAAAAATCTAGGCGAAAGATTCACCCCAATCGGAGTTACGGATCTCCGGATATTAGAGAAACGGTGAAGGGGTAGAATCAGGGAACGCAGAAACAGAGAGATATATCCAATCTCGGAGGGGCTCTCGCCCCTCCCACGCCATGGGAGCCAAGGACCAGAGGGGAAACCCTTCTCCCATCTAGGGAGGAGGTCAAGGAAGAATAAGAAGAAGGGGGCCTCTCTCCCCCTTGCTTTCGGTGGCGCCGGAGCGCTTCCGGGGGCCATCATCATCACCGCGATCTTCACCAACACCGCCGTCATCTTCACTAACATCTCCATCACCTTCCCCCTTCTATATTCAGCGGTCCACTCTCCCGCATCCCGCTGTACCCTCTACTTGAACATGGTGCTTTATGCTTCATATTATTATCCAATGATGTGTTGCCATCCTATGATGTCTGAGTAGATTTCCGTTGTCCTATCGATGATTGATGAATTGCTATGATTGGTTTGAGTTGCATGTTTTATTATTGGTGCTGTCCTATGGTGCCCTCCGTGTCGCGCAAGCGTGAGGGATTCCCGCTATAGGGTGTTGCAATGCATTCATGATTCACTTATAGTGGGTTGCGTGAGCGACTGAAACACAAACTGGAGTAAGGGGATTGTTGCGTATGGGATAAAGGGGACTTGATGCTTTAATGATATGGTTGGGTTTTACCTTAATGAATCTTTAGTAGTTGCGGATGCTTGCTAGAGTTCCAATCATAAGTGCATATCATCCAAGAAGAGAAAGTATGTTAGCTTATGCCTCTCCCTCACATAGAATTGCAATAATGATTACCGGTCTAGTAACATAGTCAGTTGCTTAGGGACAATTCCACAAGTCCTATCACCACTTTTCCACACTCGCTATATTTACTTTATTACTTCTTTATCTAATCATCCCCTAGCTTTTATTTACGTGCTCTTTATTATCTTGCAAACCTATCCAACAACACCTACAAAGTACTTCTAGTTTCATACTTGTTCTAGGTAAAGCGAACGTCAAGCGTGCGTAGAGTTGTATCGGCGGTTGATAGAACTTGAGGGAATATTTATTCTACCTTTAGCTCCTCGTTGGGTTTGACACTCTTACTTATCGAAAACTTTTGCGATCCCCTACACTTGTGGGTTATCAAGACCTTTTTCTGGCGCCGTTGCCGGGTAGTCATAGCGTGGGGTGAATATTCTCGTGTGTGCTTGTTTGCTTTATCACTAAGTAATTTTTATTTGCTGTTCTTAGTTGTTCTATATCTTTAGTTATGGATATGGAACACAAAATACCAAAACAATTAGGTGTACTCGCTACTCATGAAGATGGGGTAACTCCTAAAACCCTCGACTCTCATTATGTGAGAGACATTATGTACTACTTTGATAATCCTGAGAAAACCCCATTCAACTTTATAATGGGAGACATGTTGGATCAACGTGAATACTTTAGGGATTATCGCTCGACACAGAAAAGGAAACTATTATGGGATCAATTTATTATGTTGCGTTGGTTTGCCCGGGATCTATGCTTGACATATGATATTACTTGTTGCACTAGGATGAAGGCTCCACACCTTCCCTTTTCATGCAAATTTAATGATAATGAAACCTTAGCTTCTTATGCTAATGGTATATATGATTACTATGATGTGGAACAAATAGAAGAATTTGTTGATTTTAAGGCTGCTTATGAAATTGAATCTTTGTTTGAAAAGTATGAAGCTTTTGATGATGATGGTGTTTATAGGCCGGAAAATCTTGCTATACTTAGATATTGCTATGAAAATTATGAATACAATTACTATATAAGTGCTTTTATGAAGAAATTCTCCGCTGTCCAAGAAGAGACTAATATTTTGCAGGAAGCTATGGAAGAAGAAATTGATGAAACTGTGAGCTCATTGGATGAAAAAGATGATGAGGAGAGCGAAGAACAAAAGGAGGAAGAGCGGATTAGCTACCCATGCCCACCTTCTAATGAGAGTAACCCTCCAACTCGTACATTGTTTAATTTCCCTTCGTGCTTACCGAAGGATGATTGCTATGATGATTGTTGTGATCCCATTGATTCTCTTGAATTACCCCTTTTTTATGATGCTTGATATGCTTGTGGCCAAGATGCCAATATGAATTATGCTTATGGAGATGAACTTGCTATAGTTCCTTATGTTAAACATGAAATTGTTGCTATTGCACCCACGCATGATAGTCCTATTATCTTTTTGAATTCTCCCTACTACACTATATCGGAGAAGTTTGTGCTTATTAAGGATTATATTGATGGGTTGCCTTTCACCATTGCACATGATGATTTTGATGAATGTAATATGCATGTGCTTTCTGCTCCTACTTTCAATTATTATGAGAGAGGAACTATATCTCCACCTCTCTATGTTTCCAATACGATAAAATTGCAAGAAATTGTTTATACTATGCATTGGCCTTTACTATGTGTGCATGAATTGGTCTTTTATGACATGCTGATGCATAGGAAGAGAGTTAGACTTCGTTGTTGCATGATATATGTTACTTTGTGCTCACTACTAAATTACAAATCATTGTTAATTAAAATTGGCTTTGATATACCTTGGGATCCACGTGGATTCATTACTTGAGCACTAAATGCCTAGCTTAATGGCTTTAAAGAAAGCGCTCCCAGGGAGACAAACCCGGAAGTTTTAGAGAGTCATTTATTTCTGTTGAGTGCTTTCATATAGTTTAAAAAAATAAAAAAAAGAGGGGAACCTAAAAGCTTTTCAAAAAGGAAAGTGAAAGTGAGAAAGACAAGCATTGTTGAAGTGGGAGCTAGCCTTGAACTTGGTTCATGCTCACGGAAACTTTGTGAATCTTGATTACAGAAACTTTTCAACAAAATAATTATCCCCTTGTACAATTCCATTGTATTATAAAAATAATGTGCCAAGGTTTGCCTTTAGGATGTTTACAATGTTTGTTGGTTTGTACGGTGCAGGACATAAACTTTGGCTGTAGTGATCGATTTTACATGTTTAACTAGAACGTCAAATGGTTCTTATTCTTTTTGCACTGTATTTCTATACAACTTTTTTATTTTTCCTAATTTTGGTAGAATTTTTGGGGTACCAAAAGTATGGTGAATGTTCAGATTGCTATAGACTGTTCTGTTTTTGACAGATTCTGTTTTTGATGCATAGTTTGCTTGTTTTGATGAATCTATCAATTTATATCAGTGAATTAAGACATGAAAAAGCTATATTAAAGTAGAAACAATGAAAAAACAAAATATGAATTGGTTTTCTACAGTAATTACAGTGGTGATTTGCTTTATTATACTAACGGATCTTACCGAGTTTTCTGTTGAAGTTTTGTGTGGATGAAGTGTCTAATCGAGGAGGTCTCGATATGAGGAAAAGGAAGAGAGGCAACAGCTCAATCTTGGGGATGCCCAACGCACCCCAAGTAAATATTCAAGGAGACTCAAGCGTCTAAGCTTGGGGATGCCCCAGAAGGCATCCCCTCTTTCTTCAACAAGTATCGGTATGTTTTCGGATTCGTTTTGTTCATGCATTATGTGCAAGTCTTGGAGCGTCTTTTGCATTTAGTTTTCACTTTTATTTTATGCACCATGCTGGTATGAGATAGTCCTTGGTATTTATAGAATGCTCATTACACCTCACTTAAATCTTTTGAGTATGGCTTTATAGAATGCTTCATGTGCTTCACTTATATCATTTGAAGTTTGGATTGCATGTTTCTCTTCACATAGAAAACCGCCATTTGTAGAATGCTCTTTTGCTTCACTTATATTTGTTAGAGAGTGGGAATATATTTTGTAGAAAGAATTAAACTCTCTTGCTTCACTTATACCAATTTAGAGAGATGACAGGAATTGGTCATTCACATGGTTAGTCATAAAATCCTACATAAACTTGTAGATCATTGAATATAATATGTTTGATTCCTTGCAATAGTTTTGCGATATAGAGATGGTGCTATTAGAGTTATGCTAGTGGGTGGTTGTGGATTGTAGAGACACTTGTGTTGAGGTTTGCAAGTCCCGTAGCATGCACGTATGGTAACCGTTGTGTGACAAATTTGAAGCATGGGGTGTTTCTTTGATTGTCTTCCTTATGAATGGCAGTCGGGGACGAGCGATGGTCTTTTCCTACCAATCTATCCCCCTAGGGGCATGCGTAGTAGTACTTTGCTTTGAGGGCTAATAAACTTTTACAATAAGTATATGAGTTCTTTATGACTAATGTGAGTCCATGGATTATATGCACTTTTACCTTTCCATCATTGGTAGCCTCTTCGGTACCATGCATTGCCCTTTCTCACCTCGAGAGTTGGTGCAAACTTCGCCGGTGCATCCAAACCCCGTGATACGATACGCTCTATCACACATAAGCCTCATTATATCTTCCTCAAAACAGCCACCATACCTACCTATCATGGCATTTCCATAGCCATTCCGAGATATATTGCCATGCAACTACCATCATCATCATATACATGACTTGAGCATTTATTGTCATATTGCTTTCCATGATCGTAAGATATCTAGCATGATGTTTTCATGGCTTGTCCGTTTTTTATGTCATTGCTACGCTAGATCATTGCACATCCCGGTACACCGCCGGAAGCATTCATATAGAGTCATATCTTTGTTCTAGTATCGAGTTGTAAGTAAATAAAAGTGTGATGATCATCATTATAGAGCATTGCCCCATAGAAAAAAAAGGAAAGGCCAAAGAAGCCTAAATAAAAAAGGGAGCCAAAGAAGCCCACCCAAAAAGAAAAAAGAAAGAAAGAAAGGGGCAATGTTACTATCCTTTTTCCACACTTGTGCTTCAAAGTAGGACCATGTTCTTCATATAGAGAGTCTCTTATGTTGTCACTTTCATATACTAGTGGGAATTTTTCATTATAGAACTTGGCTTGTATATTCCAACGATGGGCTTCCTCAAATGCCCTAGGTCTTCATGACCAAACAAGTTGGATGCACACCCACTTAGTTTTCAGTTTGAGCTTTCATACACTTATAGCTCTTAGTGCATCCATTGCATGGCAATCCCTACTCCTCGCATTGACATCAATTGATGGGCATCTCCATAGCCCTTTGATTAGCCGCGTTGATGTGAGACTTTCTCCTTTTTTGTCTTCTCCACATAAACTCCATCATTATATTCTATTCCACCTATAGTGCTATATCCATGGCTTGCGCTCATGTATTGCGTGAGGGTTGAAAAAGCTGAAGCGCGTTAAAAAGTATGAACCAATTGCTCGGCTCGTCGTCGGGGTTGTGCATGATGGGAGCATTTTGTGTGACGAAAATGAAGCATGGGCAAACTGTATGATTTTGTAGGGATAAGCTTGCTTTGTCCTTGTTGTTTTGAAAAGACATGATTCCTTTATTGGTACGCTCGAAGTATTATTGTTTTTATGTCAAATGATAGACTATTGCTTTGAATCACTCGTGTCTTAATATTCATGCCATGATTAGACATTTGGTCAAGATTATGCTAGGTAGCATTCCACATCAAAAATTATTATTTTTTATCATTTACCTACTCGAGGACGAGCAGGAATTAAGCTTGGGGATGCTGATACGTCTCCGTCGTATCAATAATTTTTGATTGTTCCATGCCAATATTCTTCAACTTTCATATACTTTTGGCACTTTTTATACTATTTTTGGGACTAACATATTGATCCAGTGCCCAGTGCCAGTTCCTGTTTGTTGCATGTTTTTTTGTTCCGCAGAAAACAAATATCAAACAGAGTCCAAACGGGATAAAAATGGATGGAGAATTATTTTGGAATATTTGGGATCTTCCAGAGGAAGAATCAACGCGAAAGGGTGTCCGAGGTGGCCATGAGATAGGGGGGGGGGGCGCCCCAGGGAGGCAGGCCCACCCTGGCCTCTCGTGGGCCACCTGTAAGGCGGTTGATGCACTTATTTTTCTGCAAGAAAGCTAATTTTACGAGAAAAATTTGGGCGAAAGATTCATCCCAATCGGAGTTACGGATCTCCGGATATTAAAGAAACGGTGAAGGGGTAGAATCAGGGAACGCAGAAACAGAGAGATAGATCCAATCTCGGAGGGGCTCTCGCCCCTCCCACGCCATGGGAGCCAAGGACCAGAGGAGAAACCCTTCTCCCATCTAGGGAGGAGGTCAAGGAAGAAGAAGAAGGGGGCATCTCCCCCCTTGCTTCCGATGGCACCGGAGCGCTGCCGGGGGCCATCATCATCACCGTGATCTTCACCAACACCGCCATCATCTTCACTAACATCTCCATTACCTTCCCCCTTCTCTATTCAGCGGTCCACTCTCCCGCATCCCGCTATACCCTCTACTTGAACATGGTGCTTTATGCTTCATATTATTATCCAATGATGTTTGCCATCCTATGATGTCTGAGTAGACTTCCATTGTCCTATCGGTGATTGATGAATTGCTATGATTGGTTTGAGTTGCATGTTTTATTATTGGTGCTGTCCTATGGTGCCTTCCGTGTCGCGCAAGCATGAGGGATTCCCGCTGTAGGGTGTTGCAATGCGTTCATGATTCGCTAATAGTGGGTTGCGTGAGTGACTGAAACACAAACCCGAGTAAGGGGATTGTTGCGTATGGGATAAAGGGGACTTGATGCTTTAATGCTATGGTTGGGTCTTACCTTAATGAATCTTTAGTAGTTGCGGATGCTTGCTAGAGTTCCAATCATAAGTGCATATAATCCAAGAAGAGAAAGTATGTTAGCTTATGCCTCTCCCTCAAATAGAATTGCAATAGCGATTACCGTTCTAGTAACATAGTCAATTGCTTAGGGACAATTCCACAACTCCTATCACCACTTTTCCACACTCGCTATATTTACTTTATTACTTCTTTATCTAAACATCCCCTAGCTTTTATTTACGTGCTCTTTATTATCTTGCAAACCTATCCAACAACACCTACAAAGTACTTCTAGTTTCATACTTGTTCTAGGTAAAGCGAACGTCAAGCGTGCGTAGAGTTGTATCGGCGGTTGATAGAACTTGAGGGAATATTTATTCTACCTTTAGCTCCTCGTTGGGCTTGACACTCTCACTTATCGAAAACTGTTGTGATCCCCTACACTTGTGGGTTAGCACATGACTCTAATATCATCATCTTCATATCTCAAAAAAATCACAAGGAATCAAACTTCTTATAGTATTCAATGCACTTTATATGAAAGTTTTCATTATATCCCTCTTGGATGCCCATCATATTAGGAATAAATTCATAACCAAAGAAAATTACCATGTTTTTTAAGACTCTCAAAATAATATAAGTGAAGCATAAGAGTACATCAATTTCTTCAAAATAAAACCACTACTGTGCTCTAAAAAGATATAAGTGAAGCACTAGAGCAAACGACAAACTACCCCGAAAGATATAAGTGAAGATCAATGGGTAGTTGAATAATTATGTAACTATTTGAAGACTCTCTAACATTTAAGAATTTCAGATCTTAATATTATATTCAAATAGCAAGCAAAACAAAATAAAATGACATTGCAAGGATAGCACATATCATGTGAAGAAGCAAAAACTTAGGCTCAACCAAAACTGACCGATAGTTGTTGAAGAAGAAAGGTGGGATGCCAACCGAGGCATCCCCTAGCTTAAATGCTTGAGACTTCTTGAAATATTAAATAGGTCATGCCTTTGGCATCCCCAAGCTTGAGATTTTGTGTCTCCTTAATTCCTTTTATATCACGGTTTCCCTCAATCTTAAAAAAAATCATCCACACAAAACTCAACAAGAACTTGTGAGATAAGTTAGTATAAATCAATCCAAAACCTTATCATTCTCTACTGTATAAAATCACTAAAATTATTATTTGATATTGCCTACTAAATGACTCTCCATATTTAACACTCCTATCCTCAAATAGAATCATTAAACAAGCAAACATATCCAAACAATGCAAACATAATAGCAATCTAAACAGGACAGTCTGTAAAGAATGCAAGCGGAATCATACTTCCGTAACTCCAAAAATTCTGAAAAATTACCACACTGTAGAAAATTTGTTGTTACTCATCATGTAAAAATTTCAAGATTTTATCATGTTCTGACTATTCACTAATATTCAAAACATAACAACAAACTTTCTATTTTCAAACAGCAACATATAGACTTGTAAAATAAGCCTGGTAAAGGCTATACTTGACTTTTTTATTGAACTAAAAGATATAAAACATGTTTCTGAATAACATAAAGCAAATAAAAACAAAAGAAAATGACGCTCCAAGCAAAACACATATCATGTGGTGAATAAAAATATAGCTCCAAGTAAAGTTACCGATGAACGAAGACGAAAGAGGGGATGCCATCTAGGGCATCCCCAAGCTTAGTTGCTTGGGTATTCCTTGAATATTACATTGGGGTGCCTTTGGCATCCCTAAGCTTAGTCTTGCCACTCCTTATTCCATAGTCCATCGAAACTTCACCCAAAACAAAACTTCACAACACAAAACTGAATAGAAAATCTTATGAGATCCATTAGTATAAGAAAACAAATCACCACTTAGGTACTGTTGTGAACTCATTCTAAATTCATATTTGTGTTATATCTACTGTATTCCAACTTCTCTATGGTTCATACCCTCCGATACTACTCATAGGTTCGTCAAAATAAGCAAACAACACATGAAAAAGAGAAGATGTCAAAAACATAACAGTCTGTAGTAATCTGTAAACTTTCCATACTTCTGTAACTCCCAAAATTCTAAAAAATTAGGACAATCTAGGAAATTTGTATATCAATCTTGTGTAAAAAATTCAGATCAAAAGCACGTTCTAGTGAATTTTCAAATTTCCTGGACTGAGAGCAAAAGTATCTATTTTTGCACAGAATCAAGTCGACTATCATCCACACTATCCCAAAGGCTTTACTTGACACTTTATTGAAACAAAAGCAATAAAACATGATTACTACAGTAGAATAATCATGTGGACACTCAAAAACAGTAGGGGTAAATGTTGGGTTGTCTCCCAATAAGCGCTTTTCTTAAATGCCTTTCTAGCTAGGCATGATGATTTCAATGATGCTCACATAGAAGATAAGAATTGAAACATAATGGGAGCATCGTGAATAATATGAATAGCACATTTAAGTCTAACCCACTTCCTATGCATAGGGATTTTGTGAGCAAACAACTTATGGGAACAAGAATCAACTAGCATAGGAAAGAAAAACAAGCATAACTTCAAAACTTTCAACACATAGAGAGGAAACTTGATATTATTGCAATTCATACAAGCATATATTCCTCCCTCATAATAATTTTCAGTAGCATCATGAATGAATGCAACAATATAACCATCACAAAAAGCATTATTTTCATGATGCACACGCATAGAAATTGTATTACTCTCCACATAAGCAAATTTCTTCTCACGAATAGTAGTGGGAGCAAGCTCAACAAAATAACTATCATGTGAGGCATAATCCAATTGAAAATTAAAATCAAGATGACAAGTTTCATGGTTATCATTAGTCTTTATAGCATACATGTCATCACAATAATCATCATAGATAGCAGCTTTGTTCCCATAATCAATTCGAACCTCTTCCGAAGTAGTGAATTCATCACTAAATAAAGTCATGACCTCTCCAAATCCACTTTTATCATTATAAAAAGATTCAACACCCTCCAAATAGTGGGATAATTACTTCTTAAAGTTTACACTCTTACAAACCCACTTGGGGGACATAAATAGGAGGCATGCTATCATCATAATAAATGTTCTCATCAAAACTTGGGGGACTAAAGATATCATATTCATCAAGCATAGCAGGATATTCAAAGAATTCATACTAATAACATTGCAATCATGCTCATCATTCACATATTTTATGCCAAACATTTTATTGCATTCTTCCTCTAGCAATTGAGCACAATTATCGGAATCCTTATTTTCACGAAAGACATTAAAAAGATGAAGCATATGAGGCAACCTCAATTCCATCTTTTGTAGTTTTCTTTTATAGACTAAACTAGTGATAAAACAAGAAATTAAAATAGTCGATTGCAAGATCTAAAGGTATACCTTCAAGCACTAACCACCCCGGCAACGACGCCAGAAAAGAGCTTGATGTCTACTATGCAACCTTCTTCCTATAGACGTTGTTGGGACTCCAAGTGTAGAGGTTTGTAGGACAGTAGCAAATTTCCCTCAAGTGGATGACCTTAGGTTTATCAATCCATGGGAGGCGTAGGATGAAGATGGTCTCTCACAAACAACCCTGCAACCAAATAACAAAGAGTCTCCTGTGTCCCCAACACACCCAATACAAAGGTAAATTGTATAGGTGCACTAGTTCGGTGAAGAGATGGTGATACAAGTGCAATATGGATGGCAGATATAGGTTTTCGTAATCTAAAATTATAAAAACAGCAAGGTAGCAAGTGGTAAAAGTGATCGGAAACGGTATTGCAATGCTTTGAAACAAGGCCTAGGGTTCATACTTTCACTGGTGCAAGTTCTCTCAACATTGATAACATAATTGGATCATATAACAATCCCTCAACATGCAACAAAGAGTCACTACAAAGTCACTAATAGCGGAGAACAAACAAAGAGATTATTGTATGGTACAAAACCACCTCAAAGATATTCTTTTTGATAGATCTATTGGGATATTCCTATAAGTGTCCCAAACAGCCCTAGAATTCCTACTAAAATAACACCTTAAGACACACATCAACCAAAACCCTAATGTCACCTAAATATTCCAATGTCACCACAAGTATCCGCGGGTTTGATTATACGATATGCATCATGCAATCTCAGATTCATCTATTCAACCAACACAAAGAACTTCAAAGAGTGCCCAAAAGTTTCTACCGGAGAGTCAAGACGAAAACGTGTGCCAACCCCTATGCATAAGTTCACAAGGTCACAGAACCCGCAAGTTGATCACCAAAACATACATCAAGTGGATCACGTGAATATCCCATTGTCACCACATATAAGCACATGCAATACATACATCAAGTGTTCTCAAATCCTTAAAGACTCAATCCGATAAGATAACTTCAAAGGGAAAACTCAATCCATTACAAGAAGGTAGAGGGGAAGAAACATCATAAGATCCAACTATAATAGCAAAGGTCGTGGTACATCAAGATCATGCCATATCAAGAACACGAGAGAAAGATCAAACACATAGCTACTGGTACATACCCTCAGCCCCGATGGTGAAGTACTCACTCCTCGTCATGGAGAGCGCCATGATGATGAAGATGGCCACCGGTGATGGATTTCCCCTCCGACAGGGTCGCAAAACAGGGCCCCGATTGGTTTTTGGTGGCTACTGAGGCTTGAGGCGGTGGAACTACCGATCTAGGTTCTGTTCTAGAAGTTTGGGGATATATAAGAGGTGTTGGCGTTGTGAACAAGTCAGGAGGGTCCCCGAGTAAGCCACGAGGTAGGGGGCGCGCCCGGGGGGTAGGGAGCGCCCTCCACCCTCGTGGTTGACTCGGGATTCTTCTGGTCCATCTTCGATGCTCCGTGGGCTTCTTCTGGTCCAAAAATAATCTCCATAAATTTTTAGGTCAATTGGACTCCGTTTGATAGTCCTTTTGTGCGAAACTCAAAAACAAGGAAAAAACAGAAACTGGCACTGGGCTGTAGGATAATAGGTTAGTCCCAAAAATCATATAAATGCATATAAAACATCCAAGATGCATAATATAATAGCATGGAACAATAAAAAATTATAGATACATTGGAGACGTATCACTGCCATGTCTTGAAGAAGCTGTAGACTGCTTCCGTGAAGTTGGGCTACTCCCATTTGTCACTGACAAGGAGCCTTGGAATGAAGAGCTCTATTGTAGTTCTATGCCACTCTACACATAAGAGGCTACAACAGGGATCCGAAGACATTGTCACGCCCACGATGCGGCTATATCTCCCACGTGTCGAGGCACGACTTAGAGGCATAACCGCATTGTGGTTGTTTCGCAAGAAGGGTGATCTTCACACAATCCCATGTAATGAACAAGAAAGGGATAAAGAGTTGGCTTACAATCGCCACTTCAGACAAGTACTTAAATCAATCATACATCATTCAGAGTACACACATAGGTCCGTCTACGGACAAATCCAAAAATAAAGACAACCCCAAATGCTAGATCCCCAATCGTCCCATCTGGGCTCCACTACTGATCATCCAAAAAAGACACGTAGTAACGGCCAAGGACCTTGTCAAACTCCCAACTGAGCTCGGTTGCATCACCTGCACTGGTATCATCGGCACCTGCAACTGTCTGGTAGTATCTTGTGAGTCACGAGGACTCAACAATCTCAAAACCTGCGAGATCAAGACTATTTAAGCTTATGGGTAGGATGTGGTAATGAGGTGGAGTTGAAGTGAGAGCTAAGAAAATATGGTGGCTAACATATGCAATTAAGAGTAAGATGAGGAGGTACGCAACGGTCGTGAAGCTAGAAGTGATCAAGAAGTGATCCTGAAGAGTACTTACATTCAAACATAACCCAAACCGTGTTCACTTCCCGGACTCCGCCAAGAAGAGACCATCATGGCTACGCATGCGGTTGATGCATTTTAATTAAGTTAAGAGTCAAGTTCTCTACAACCGGATATTAACAAATTCCCATCCGTCACATAACCGCGGGCACGGCTCTCGAAAGTTTAAACCGTGCAGGGGTGTCCCAACTTAGCCCATTATAAGCTCTCACGACCAATAAATGATATTCTTTCTCCTGGGAAGACCCGATCAGTCTCGGAATCCCGGTTAGAAGACATTTCGGCAATGGTAAAACAAGACCAGCAAGACCACCCGAATGTGCAGACAAATCCCGATAGGAGATGCACATATCTCTTTCTCAGGGCACAACGGATAGGTCAGCCTACGAGTAAAACCGGACCTTGAGTTGCCCTGCAGTGGCCCTGCAGTCTGCCCGTTTCGGACCAACACTCGGAGGAGCACTGGCCCGGGGTTAAAATAAAGATGACCCTCGGGGCTGCTAACCCTAAGGGAGGGTTATAGGTTGTTAGGAAAATGGAAAACCAATGTTGGGCCTTGCTAGAGGAGTTTTATTCAAGGTGAATTGTCAAGGGGTTCCCATGAACCTGACCGCGCGAGGAACACAAAATCAAGGAACATAACACTGGTATGATGGAAACTAAGGCAGCAAGAGTGGAACAAAACACCAGGCAAAAGTCCGAGCCTTCCACCCTTTACCAAGTATATAGATGCATTAATTAAAATAAGAGATATTGTGATATCCCAACATAACCATGTTCCAACATGGAGCAATCTTCAACTTCAACTCCAACTAACAACGGTATAAGAGTGGCTGAGCAAAAGAGGTAACTTAGCCAAGCAACAGTTTGCTAGGAAGGTGGGTTAGAGGCTTGACATGGCAAAATGGAAGGCATGGTAAGCAAGTGATAGGTAGCACAACATAGCGATAGAACGAAGCAACTAGCAAGCAAAGATAGAAGTGATATCGAGGGTAATGGTCATCTTTCCTGAAATCCCGATAGGAATAAGAACGAGTCCATGAAGTAGACGAACCAACGTAGTCGAACGAATGCTCACAGTTGCAACATTACCGAAACTAGATAAGAAGCAACATCGGAAAGAAACAAACAACATGGTAAAAAAACAAGGCATAAACATGACATGATGCACACACAAGTATGATGCATGTCCAGTTTAAATATGCATGACATGGCAAAGCAAAGTGCACCAACAATACTACAAATTAAGTGGAGCTCAATATGCAACGAGTCGCATATTGACGAAACACCACATTCAAATATTTAGCTAGCTCTCGTTTATGCTATTCATATATATTAAATGTTATTAAACATTGCAAGAGGTGAAGCATAATTAAACTAACTATTAGGCAAGTTTACATGAGGTTGGAAACACAAACATCAATTCCAGAAAATCCCCATATGTTATTTAGCAATTTTCAATGCAAACACAATTTTAAACATTTTAAATGTAGTTACCATGACGCAGATGACATATGCAAGTTTTATGCAATTTTATGAAAATGTTGACATGATCATGTTATGACGCATATGTCACTGTGGTGGAAAGAAAGGGGTGCCACGACAATGACAACGGAAATGGTGCCACGGTAGCATTCTGATGATATGACAACTCATCAAGATGTCGGTGCAAAAGAAAGTGTGGATTTACGGAACATGCAAAAGATAGTGGGGTGATCCCGGCAACCGGGTTCCCTCGGGTCAACGGCATGGCAAACGAGGAGGAACGTGCAATGACAACTCGGACACGGTGCAAACACGAGCATCTCATACAACACACATGCATTCGTTCACGGGTGTCATCTCGGGGTTATACCTTCGAAGCGTGCATTTTTGGAGCGGTTCAAGTTTGTCGAGGGAAGTAGTGGTACACGTTCATAGTGGAAGTAGTTGTTCACGCTTTGAAGACGAACTTGACGAATCCGAACTCTACAAGGGCCATCGTGGGAAGTAGAGGTTCTCGCGACGGTTGTAGGAAGAAGTGGTACACGTGTCGAAGATGAACTTGATGAATCCGAGGTTGACGGTAGTGGTACACACGTCGTCGGATCCACGGCGATGGTAGTCGTACATGTTACGCAGATGTTCGGGTCGTCGGTAGAGGTACTTGGTGAAATACACGGGTATCAGTAGTTGTACATGGTCTTCGCGTTGTAGTCTACCTTGGCAATTCCAAAACGTTCATCTGTAGTGGAACTTGGCGGTCTCGACGGTCGTCGTGGTACTTGTTGAAAGGAATCCACAGAGGCGGTCTTGTGTCCCTGGATTCAGTGGCCTTGGCAATGACAAAAGGGGCAGCATCACGTAGCATGCTTGGCGAGGGGCTACAAGTGAGAGGCCATGGCAGCGGCAAGGCGAGTAGCAGCAGCACAAGTCACGGACAGAGGAGGTGTTGTCGGGCGCTGATGGTGGTGGAGGAGGGGAAGTCAACGCGGGCTCACCTGTGGCCTCCAGCGGGACTTGGCAAACAATGCAGAAGCAAGGCAGCAGCGGCACTGCTCCTGAGGATTGGCGGGTGGCCTGTGGTGGAGGTCAAATCCGACGGGGAGGGGCCACTGGAGTGAGATCCGGCCGGGAACGAGCGAGGGTGGCGGAGGCTAGCCGGATCTGGACGTGGTTGGAGGAGGACCGTGCTCCCGCAGTTGAAGACAAACAACGACGGTGTGGCACTCTAGGAAGCAGCAAGGCGCGGGGACAGCAGGGGCGAGGCGGTGAGGGTGACGGGGCAAGGCGAGATGGTACGGCGATTTGCTAGAGGGTCCTGGCGGCCGGAGGTGACGAGGACGGCCGCCGGGCTTAGGGAGGCACCGGACTCGCTGGATCTCGTGGGGTATGAGCAAGGAGCTACGGCAACGACCGTGGCTCGAAGAAGGCCTCACAGTGAAGACCCCAAGGAAGCAGGGAACGGGGCAACGAAGGTGGTGCTCCACTCCTCCTGGTGCTCCTCCGGGGAGGAGATTTGGTGGTGGGACGAGGCGGCACGGGGTCGGGCAAGATACCCTAGCGGCGGCGCTAGGAAGAAGATGAGGGGATCGAGCTGGAGTGGCTGTGGGACTAGGGGACGAAGGAGAGAAGAGGGGTTCAATCGGGGCTCGGTTCCTAGGGTTAGGAGGGTTAGGTGGATTGCGGGTTAGCAAACGAAGTGGGCTGGGGAGAAGGAAGGAAGGGGTCAGCTTAGTTGGAGATTGCTGAACTTATCTCCAATGTTCAGAAAACAAAAAGATGGAGAGGAAGAGAAAGAGAAAAGAAAATATTTGAGGGTCCAAATATTTTCTAATTGAGCTGAAAATTAACAAGTAGCCACTTGGCATATTGCCAAAGTTCCACAACTTGAAATGGGCCATGCGGAGAAAAGATCATGTATGCAAAATAGTTTAGAATGAGAGGGATTTATAATGCAAGTTTGTTGAGGTGGCTTCCAAATAAATGGGATGTTTTATTATATCTCCCTAATATTGGGAGGATATGTTATAAAGAGAAATCACCATTGTGAATGTCCCTCGATTTAAATGGACCGAAGATCCATACGGTTTTATTTAGATGAG
This sequence comes from Triticum aestivum, assembly GCF_018294505.1. Lineage (NCBI taxonomy): Eukaryota > Viridiplantae > Streptophyta > Magnoliopsida > Poales > Poaceae > Triticum > Triticum aestivum. Next base: position 163,545,204 of record NC_057801.1, on the reverse strand, counting down.
TTTTTAAAATTAAATGACATGATGCAATGCAAATGATGCTAAGAAGTATGCAACAAACAAATACATCACACGGCGAAAATCGAAATAGCTGGAAGTCTTCTGGAGCGTCGGTCGCGGGGCGTCACAACTCTCCTCCACTAACAGAGGATCTAGACCCGAGATCCTAGGGATGGCACCGGAGAGAAGCGGAAAAGGGAAGGGGTAAAACTAAGTTGGTTCTTTGACAAACGAGTGAAACCACGAGCCTTGAGAGGTTGAACAAATTGAAAGAAAGAATAGAATGGAGATGAACACAATTGAGAGCACTGCGGTAGAAAATATAAACAAGGAACACCATGTGAACCTTGGAGGTTGCAAAGCTATGAATCACAAGTACAATGGACAAGAAGGAATTGGAGCCACTCTGGTTGAAACGAGATAAAAAAGGAACAAGGAAGATCAAATTCGGACAACACTTCGATTGAAAAGAGATGCAAGACTTGATAAGATGAAAAGAACTTGAAAAGAGGACACGACACTCCGGTTAAATGGATAAGCAAGAAAAGAACGCGATGCTCAATTTGATATGATGAGTGAAGAGAGCAACATCACAATGCCTCCGGAAGAAAGAATAGAAGATAGCTCATTGGTATAACAGAACGGAGAAGAAAATGCCAACTTCTGCCAGAAATGAGCTTGGAAAGCACCCTTCGAAGAAGGTTATAACGGAGTTGTTGGAAAAACCAACAACAAAACGAATAAGCTGGTGGTGGGCTTTTGGAAACTTCTCAAAATTGAGGCGAAATTCTGCCACTATGAAAACAAATTATATAATTGATAACACCAACAAGATGAAAAACTTCTTCCACCAAGATGATAGGGAGATAACTTGGACCATTGATAATCACCACAATAGCAACATTCCTTAGGGAAGGCTTTAGGTGAAATATGACACAAGATAACCCCAACGAAGAGATTAATGGATTTAAAATACCTCATTCTTGACAACATGTGAATCGTGAAACATGAATGGAAATTGTCAAGAATGATATAACACCACCTCAAAAGATAAGGTAGAAAGAATTGCACTTCGAAATGCAAGAAGAAGAATACTTGAAATCCTTAGAAAAACCATGTGTTGGGAACCATGTTTATTTTGAGTATAGCTTGGCGGATCTTAGCTTCGAGAGAAATCTTGAAGAATAGTTGAAGAATGAAAAGAATCCTTGACGGAGCACCATGTAGAGCCTCCATGGAGAACTCTGGTAATAAAAGAATGATCAAACGAAAGGAAAGTTGAAAACACAAGGTGAAGCCTTGCGATGATTTAGATGCAGATTCACAACAATATAACCGAGAGAACTTGGAACTCCGGAAAGAAAAGATGAAGCATCTCGAACCGAGAAAAATGACATGATGAACAACTCTAGAAAGAAGAAACTAGATCACTTGGATGAAACAATAGTAAGAATTATGTTATGTGTATCCTTCACCAATTTAAATTGATGACAAGCAACATATTTGGCATACTACTTATTCTCGTAGAAAGGATTAAGAGAGATATAGCGTAAACTAGAGAAAAGTCTTCAACGATCCACCGGTAGGATTTAAACAACGAATAAATGGATATGATAACAAAGGAAGAGGAATATTGAAGAAACCACCGTAAGGATTAAAAGAATGAACGAAGAAAAGAGCAAGAATCACCGAGAAGAATTAGAAAAAAATTAACAAAGATACTTGATGGAATTTAGATGCAAGAGAACAAAGAGATCATGAACTGATTAGAGGATATTTGAACGATGCACCGGTAATATTTGGAGAATGATAGCTACACGCTGAGAATGAAGAATTATGACATGATGGCCTTCGGAGGAAAGAAATAGAAACAACTCATGAAATTCTCTCGATTGTAAGAAAAGAATTGTCACAATCAAGAACCATGAATGTTCAAGAGAATGAACCAAGATTTTTAGGAGAAATCTCTTCTTCGGTCTTCCAATGTTGAGAATGATGATGAGAACCACCACCAAATTGTTGAGACACTCCGGATGAATGAAAAGATAAAAGGTTGAGCCAAAGATGAAGATAATTTAAAAGCGATCTTGGAGAAGGCATAAGACTGATGGAGATCCATTCTTACGTCAAACTTTGAAAGGAATTTGAGAATACCTCTGGAAAAATAAAAGAATCGGGTAAGATCCTGGGAAAAGACATGTGGGTTAGGGCCCACTCAAGAGAAAACACCATTGAAATGATTTTACAGAGAGATTGCACCGGTTGAATTAAATGATTTGAATGAGATAATAATCTCGAAATAGCTTGAACGGATTGATAATGGACACCCAAATCTTCTGAGATATCCTCGGCACTGCGGATATGAAGAGAGAGAGAGGTGAGCAATTAAGAGGTGCACCGGCATGGAAAAACATTTGAAACGGGGAAAGGATATGATCGACAAAGCTTGACTTGAATCCATCGGAGATGAAAAGAGAACAAAGAATAATAAACTTGAAGCTCCGTTAGTATCTTCCTGAGAATCACCGGGATAAGAGCATTGACGGAAAAGAATGGAAAAACTTCCCATCAAAAAAGGATACTTGATTAATAAATCTGAGTCCTTGAAGAAAAAGGGTGGGAGGGTGGGAAAAAACAAAGGCAACTTGGGACGGATGGAAGAAACACCATTGAGAAAACTTAGAAATAATCTTGCGGATGGGGAGAATGATGGGATCATCTCGAAGAGAAGCGCACCAGTTGGAAATAGAATTGGAATGACAATCTCGATAAACAAGAAGGATTAGTATTCACATAGGAATATGAGAACACTGCTTAGGAAAGGTATGGAATCAACACTTGACATTGAAGCAACTCAAATACCACCAGAAAAAACAAAACAGAGATTTGGCTTGCAGAATAAGCCGGAAACAAATATATGATAGAGATTTCATCCGAAGTTTCGTGGTGGGGCCCGCACGGGCTCGATCGTATAGCACCATCATGTACAAGGCAGTGCACATGACATACGAAGCGTCCCCGAGTCAGCATAGCCAAGGACTCTTTAAGACACAACGAGACCACTGTAAAAACGACCATGGATAGGCGGACCACTAGACGTCGAACCCCAATCTCATATCATGCATCTGTCGAAAAGAAAAAAACTAGAGCTACTTGAATTCCCACCTATAAAACTCCCAAAACTTTTTGGTTATGTAATCTGGTATTGGGGATACAAGGGAAGCAATATATATCTCACCCAAAACTAACAATCCCTACATCCAGTTGTATCCATCCGTCAACACATAACCAAGAAACCTTCGGAAATCGTGTACCTCAACCTTCGAAAAGCATCCGTTATACTAGCTATGGCAATACTCCCGAACTCCTGCCCCAGTACTGGGTGGCATTGAGGTTATCTTATCACTAGCTGCATAAAAGAGATTTTCGATGTTGGCGAAACTCAGGTATTCCAGAACTACAACGATAAAATTGTGACGACAACACCTCGGAGCTCAACTCCCCGGGACACTGCCACAACCCCTCAATATCAGGAGGCACCAAGAACAATGTTCTCGTCACAAAACTATCGGAACAATGCCAAGATACCCGCGTGATCCTAAAAAAAATTTAGTGAAAAAGTGGAGAGGAAAGTCAAAACATCTACGTCAGGAGTCCTCACCAGAGCGACGAAGGGACTAAGGAGTAAAAAGAATCCTACTCTCTGATATATATGAACCTAAGACTCAAAACATTTTGTTCTAGACTCAACAATGTCAGCTATTCGATCAAGCAGAGGTTTCCTAAGTCAGGGATGGCTCTGATACCAACTTGTCACGCCCACGATGCGGCTATATCTTCCACGTGTCAAGGCACGACTTACAGGCATAACCGCATTATGGTTGTTTCGCAAGAAGGGTCATCTTCACACAATCGCATGTAATGAACAAGAAAGGGATAAAGAGCTGGCTTACAATCGCCACTCCACACAAGTACTTAAATAAATCATACATCATTCAGAGTACACACATAGGTCCATCTACGGACAAATCCAAAAAGAAAGAAGACAACCCCAAATGCTAGATCCCCGATCGTCCCAACTTGGCTCCACTACTGATCATCCGGAAAAGACACGTAGTAATGGCCAAGGACCTGATCGAACTCCCAACTGAGCTCAGTTGCATCACCTGCACTGGTATCATCGGCACCTGCAACTGTTTGGTAGTATATTATGAGTCACGAGGACTCAATAATCCCAAAACCCACAAGATCAAGACTATTTAAGCTTATGGGTAGGATGTGATAATGAGGTGGAGTTGCAGTGAGCGCTAAGCAAATATGGTGGCTAACATACGCAATTAAGAGTAAGATGAGAAGCTACACAATGATCGTGAAGCTAGAAATGATCAAGAAGTGATTCTAAAGACTACTTACATTCGAACATAACCCAAACCATGTTCACTTCCCGGATTCCGTCGAGAAGAGACCATTACGGCTACACATGCGGTTGATGCGTTTTAATTAAGTCAAGTGTCAAGTTCTCTACAACCGGATATTAACAAATTCCCATCTGCCACACAACCGCGGGCACGGCTCTCAGAAGTTTAAACCCTGCAGGGTTGTCCCAACTTAGCCCATTATAAGCTCTCATGACCAACAAAGGATATTCCTTCTCCCGGGAAGACCCGATAAGTCTCGGAATCCCGGTTAGAAGACATTTCGGCAATGGTAAAACAAGACCAGCAAGACCATCCGAATGTGCTGACAAATCCCGATAGGAGCTACACGGCAGCATTCCGATGGTCCGACAACTCATCGAGATGGCGGTGCAAAATAAAGTGTGGATTTATGGAACATGCAAAAGATAGTGGGGTGATCCCGGCAACCGGGATCCCTCGGGTCGACGGCATGGCAAATGAGGAGGAACGTGCAATGACAACTTGGACATGGTGCAAACACAAGCATCTCATACAACACACATGCATTCGTTCACAGGTGTCGTCTCGGGGTTATACCTTTGAAGCGTGCATTTTTGGAGCGGTTCAAATTCGTCGAGGGAAGTAGTGGTACACGTTCGTAGTGGGAGTAGTCGTTCACGCTTTGAAAAGGAAATTGATGAATCTGAACTCTTCGAGTGCCATCATGGGAAGTAGAGGTTCTCGCGACGATCGTAGGAAGAAGTGGTACACGTGTCGAAGATGAACTTGACGAATTCGAGGTCGACGGTAGTGGTATACACGTCGTCGGATCCACTGCGATGGTAGTCGTACACATTACATAGATGTTTGGGTCGTCGATAGAGGTACTTGGTGAAATCCACGGGTGTCAGTGGTTGTACACGGTCTTCGCGTTGTAGTCTGACTTGGCGATTCCAAAACGTTCATCTATAGTGGAACTTGCGGTCTCGACGGTCGTCGTGGTACTTGTCGAAAGGAATCCACAAAGGCGGTCTTGTGTCCCTGGATTCAGTGGCCTTGGCAACGACAAAAGGGGCAGCATCACGTAGCATGCTTGGCGAGGGGCTACAAGTGAGAGGCCATGGCAGCGGCAAGGCGAGCAGCAGTAGCATGAGTCACGGACAGAGGAGGTGCTGCCGGCCGTTGATGGTGGTGGAGCAGGGGAAGTCAACGCGGGCTCACACGTGGCCTCCAGCGGGACTTGGCGAATGATGCTGAAGCAAGGCAGCAGCAGCACTGCTCCTGAGGCTTGGCGGGTGGCCTGCGGTGGAGGTCAACTCCGACGGGGACGGGCCACCGGAGTTAGAGCCGGCCGGGAACGGGCAAGGGTGGCGGAGGCCAGCCGGATCTGGACGGGGTTGGAGGAGGACTGCGCTCCCGCGGTTGGAGACGAACAACGACAGCGCGGCACTCTAGGAGGCAGTAGAGCGAGGGGATGGAAGGGGCGAGGCGCTGAGGGTGATTGGGCAAGGCGAGATGGCGCGGCGGTTTGCTGGAGGGTCCTGGTGGCCGGAGGTGACGAGGACGGCCGCTGGGCTTAGGGAGGTGACGAGGACGGCCGCTGGGCTTAGGGAGGCGCCGGACTCGCTAGATCTCGCGTGGTACGAGCAAGGCGCTATGGCAACGACCTTGGCTCAAAGAAGGCCTCGCGGTGAAGACCCCAGGGAAGCAGGGAACGGGGCGACGAAGGTGGTGCTCCACTCCTCCTGGTGCTCCTCCGGTGAGGAGAGTTGACGGCAGGACGAGGTGGCGCAGGGTCGGGCGAGATGCCCTGGCGGCAGCGCTAGGAGGAGGATGAGGGGATCGAGATGGAGTGGCTGCGAGACAAGGGGATGAGGGAGAGAAGAGGGGTTCGATCGGGGCTTGGTTCCTAGGGTTAGCAGGGTTAGGTGGGTTGCGGATTAGCAAAAGAAGTGGGCCGGGGAGAAGGAAGGAAGTGGTCAGCTCAGTCGAAGATTGTTGAACTTATCTCCACTGTTCAGAAAAGAAAAAGATGGAGAGGAAGAGGAAGAGAAAAGAAAATATTTGAGGGTCCAAATATTTTCTAATTGAGCTGAAAATTAACAAGTAACCACTTGGCATATTGCCAAAGTGCCACAACTTGAAATGGGCCATGCGGAGAAAAGATCATGAATGCAAAATAGTTTAGAAACGAGAGGGATTTATAATGCAAGTTTGTTGCGGTGGCTTCCAAATAAATGGAATATTTTATTATAGCTCCCTGATATTGGGAGGATATGTTATAAAGAGAAATCACCATTGTGAATATCCCTCGATTTAAATGGACCGAAGATCCATACGGTTTTATTTAGATGGGTCTTTAAAATTAAATGACATGATGCAATGCAAATGATTCTAAGAAGAATGCAACAAAAAATACATCACACGGCGAAACTCGGAATAACTAGAAGTCTTCTGGAGTGTCGGTCTCGGGGCGTCACAAACATGGATCCTTGTGTGGATGACAGGAGATGTTCATCATAAAGCCAAAGCTCAGGATATCATCGAGCTAACTTACCTGCTCACTCCTTGCAATCTTTATGAGCCAGGTTGTCAGCGTTATGAACAAGAACTTCAGTGCATATTTCACAAGCCTAAGCCCAATATGAGTCAGATGCTCAGTATGATGAAGCCATTGCCCATTGATGCTGAATATCCCAAGGAGTTCTATGTCAAGGACCTCGAGTACCTGGCCCGCATCATTTATCACATTCTGAGGCGTACTATGTGGTCTATCAAGGGACATTCTCCTAATGCCAAACTTGAAGGCACCATGAAGACATTGGTCTTCATCATCCTCAATGGCATCAGGTTCAACACTCAAGATTTCTTCATTAGACAGTTGGCTGCTTCCGGCATTGATTTGTTTGGTCTCAAGTTCTATGGTCTGTGGGTTATGTGGCTCATTAAGCTTCACTCTTCCATCAACTATCAAGCTCCAGCGCACAACCATGTTGTCTTCTTGCCTGAAGTGGACATGTCTCATGAAGCCATATACCCTGATCCAGTCAAGAAACCACTCCGTGAATACAATGTCGCCTTCCAAAGCTTCTCTCAACCCATCGAAGGTGTTCATGTGCCAAATCTGCATGCACCTGATGGTCCCCTTGTTGGTCAACTTCGTCTGCCGCATCGTGCCAACACTGATGCAACAGCCAGCACGGTAGCACAAAGGCCTTAGAAGCATGCTCGAGTCCTGAATGACAAAGAGCTTCTTGTATCCCTTCACCAGAAGCACCAGATGCAGAGTCTGCTCATTGACGTCAATCACATTCGCAATCCTGCAACCAAGAATTCATTTGTTGCCCATGAAGCCTGTCGACGATCCTGGAAGAGCCTTACAATGCTTTGTTCTGAAGACGATCTTCAAGCAGGTGGCTTCACTAAACGTTTCAAGTTTGACTCCAGGCCTCCCCAATCTGCAAGCTGGCGTCCAACTTCCTCGCTTGAAGATTCTGAGTATTCCTCTTCAGAGCCTACTATGGTTGCACATGTCATAGATGAAGAGGATGATGCCACTTCACCAGCAATGGCTTCACTGCATCACGATTCTGCACCAGGCCCCTCTGCACCGCCCAACTCCAACATCGACCCTCCTGCCCCAACATCTTCTCTGACTGGGACCGAGTAGATACTCTTTGTCTTCAAACCTTTTTGTTCCTTACTAACAAAAAGGGGAGAAGCATATGAGTTTATAGTCTTCAAACTGGTCCATATAGGTCGTGTGCTTAATTTTTGCTAAGTTCTTATAACTCTCGTTCTTGAAACTGTTGGGTTTTGAGTTGTAACACTTAAACTTGATGGCCGTCTGCCACTTTTGCTGCTACCTTATGATGCGATGATAAATCCCGCATGAAGTCATTCTACAGACGCCCATTTCTCATTATGCATGTCATTATCTTCATTACTTTCATATAGGCATGATGAATTGTCTTCATGGTAGAAGAAGATCTCCACAAAGCAAAACCTGCCATGTGCATTTGCATTCAAAGGCAAACTACTTATATGCACATCTTCAGGGGGAGCCTCTTTTAACCTATGAAGACAATGCCTATGTACTTAAAATTTCACATACTTTTATCCCCGTTGAAAACTTCAACCAGTTTGTCTTCAATCGCTAAAAAGGGGGGATTGTAAGTGCATCTAGTGCCACCCCTTGTTTGTTTTGGAGTATTAACGACAAACATGGTTGAGGGACTAATGTGTTTGTGAGAATTGCAGGATAGCACAGGTACTAGTCCCTCATTGATTCGGTTTACCTACCAGAGATGACCCCTAAAAATGTATGAAGACAATGAAGACAATGGTGGTTCGTGAAGACATTCATCTTGAAGATAATGACCTGTGAAGACATTCACTTTGAAGACTATGGAGTGCGAAGACATAGTTTCTTTCGTAGTTTCCTTTTCTTCTTTATTGAGTCATAGGAACCACCGTACTGTTAAGTGGGGTCCAAGTGAACAAAGTTAGATGAGTGAAGTGATGCTCAACCAAAATCCTATGTCTTCGAGCAAAGACAATGAGAGCAAATCTTATCCAAAGTTGGATGAGTCAGCTTTGCTTGTAGCCTAAGTCAAGCTGATGTGTGTGTTTGAAATCCGACCGTTGGACATGTGTTTGTTCCTTAGTGACCCAGGTCATTTCGGACATATCATGTGGGGTTGCCTCCTGGTTAATAATATCCCACCCCCTACACCATAAATTGGTGGCTGCTTAGAGTTAGTGCATGACTTTTGTCATTTGAGAGCAACCCACCTTTGAAGCCTTTTAGAGAGAGATGCTTGCAAGGACAAAGCCCAAAACACCTAGAGCCAAAGGGTGTTAGGCATCACTGAAGTCTTTCTATGCGCGTGACCTGAAGACTTGTTGCACTTGAGGACTGTGTATCCTCCAGCCGTTTAGGCTTCACGTTTTGAGGATCCAAGAGTCATTGTGGATCGCCAGTGAACAGAGTCTGTGAAGGTTTGGAAGTTTACCTTGAAGACTTACTAGAGTGATTGGGCGAGGAATGGGTGTCCTTAGCTCAAGGGGAATAAGGTGAAGACACAATGTTCTGAGTTCAATCTCAGCCTCCCTAACCAGACGTACAATTGTCGCAACAACTGGAACTGGTCTACCAAATCCTTGTCTTCACCAAGCTATCGGTTTTATCCCCTATCTCCTTTACATTTCAGTTTGTCTTCGTGAAGTCATTGCTTGCTTGCCTGATCTGTTTGTCTTCACTATGTGAAGACTATTACCTGTTTGGCTTCATTCTATCTTCCATTCTGATCCATTCTACCTAGCTGCTATTAATCTTCGAGCTTTCACTATATAACTTACTCGACTATGGCTTGTCTAGTGTAGTTCATCTTCTGCTGTATATTATATAGGTTCATATCAACAGTTTCACTTCAAGACCTCGTGTTTTGAAGACTTTCATAAAAATCGACTATTCACCCCCCCCTCTAGTCGATAACTAGCACTTTCACATTTCCATCAACATCACCCCTTTCATTATTGTAAGAGGAATTCCAATAGGGAGAACAATTGTAATATTACTCAATCTCATCTAGAGATCAAGACTATTTGAATTATCCATTTCATCTTATTGTGGATCTTCATGGTATTATCAATATGATTTTCATTGGATTTGTCTCTGTTGTGATTGATTCCCCTCTTATGATGTGTGAGTGATTCCCCCTAGGTGTGGGAGATGTAGGTAAGTGGTAAGATTGATTTGTTCCTATTCTATATGTCATCATTTGCATTCGTAGTAGTATGATCTACCTAGTATGTTGTTATGCTGTGGTGAACTCTATATGTGTTGTCTAATTTAAGGGCCCATGCAATATGATCTCAAGACCTACACAGGTACATAATTTTTAGGAACTGACCTCTGACATGACATGTGGAGATATCTAGGAGGACCGAAGGCAATATGAGATAATGGTGATCCATTGAACTTAATGCTTGGTTATAGTCTAAGGACCTTAATTGTGGAAACGACCACTCTGTGGCAACGGAGATGCAGGACCAGAGAATGAAATATAATCCCTAGAGGAGTATTTTCGTTATATTAGGGAGAGCCACCTACATAACTCTTATATCAAATGCTATGAGTACAATAAAAGGTAACTAGTAATATCGTCACACCGGCACGCTTTATAAACTCTTATCATGAGCTGAAATCTCTCCGCAACCGTAGCTTATTCATGCTATTTACTTTTATTAGCTCTATTACTTTTTACTACAGTTCTCTTTATATTTGTCAAACTGGTTTATTCGTGATTCAGGACAATAACGATATTTGTTGAAGCTCCAATAGTTACTTCACATAAGAACTGTGACTCCTTGTATGTGACAGATACTCTACCTATAAATACTCTCCTCTCTTCTTTGTTGGGATGATTACTCATTGGGATACTTCTGCGAAAGTGCTACACCACCTTGTTTGGCGGCGGCTTCGTATTGTAAAACGCGATGAATCCTTCTCTCTGATTTTTTTCTCACAGAACGTGAATATATGGAGTTGGAGTTGAGGTTGGTGGAGGTCCAGGGGGGCCATGAGGCAGGGGGCGCACCCCGGGGGGTGGGCGCGCCCTGCACCCTCATGGACAGGGTGTGGGCCCCCTTACGCTGATTCTTTCGCCAATATTCTTTATTAATTCCAAAACGTGTCTCCGTGGATTTTTAGGTCATTCTGAGAAATTTTATTTCTGCACAAAAATAACACCATGGCAATTCTGCTGAAAACAGCATCAGTCTGGGTTAGTTCCATTCAAATCATGCAAGTTAGAGTCCAAAACAAGGGCAAAAGTGTTTGGAAAAGTAGATACGTTAGAGACGTATCAACTCCCCCAAGCTTAAACCTTTGCTTGTCCTCAAGCAATTTAGTTGACAAACTGAAAGTGATAAAGAAAAACTTTTACAAACTCAGTTTGATCTTGTTGTTGCAAATATGTAAAGCCAGCATTCAAGTTTTCAGCAAATATTATGAACTAACCACATTCACAATAACACTTAGGTCTCACATTTACTCATATCAATGCATAATCAACTAGCGAGCAATATTAATAAATCTCAGATGACAACACTTTCTCAAAACAATCATAATATGATATAACAAGATGGTATCTCGCTAGCCCTTTCTGAGACCGCAAAACATAAATGCAGAGCACCTCTGAAGATCAAGGACAGACTAGACATTGTAATTCATGGCAAAAGAGATCCAGTCACAGTCATACTCAATGTAAATTAATAGCAATGCATACAAATGACAGCGGTGCTCTCCAACTGGTGCTTTTTAATAAGAGGATGATGACTCATGATAAAAGTAAATAGATAGGCCCTTCGCAGAGGGAAGCGGGGATTTGCGGAGGTGCCAAAGCTCAAGCAAAACAGAGATAAATAATATTTTGAGTGGCATACTTTCATTGTCAACATAATAACCAAGAGATCTCAATCTCTTCCCTGCTACATACATTATAGGCGGTTCCCAAACAGAATGGTAAAGTTTATACTCCCCCACCACCAACGAGCATCAATCCATGGCTGGCCCGAAACAACGGGTACCGTCCAACTAACAACAATCCTGGGGGAGTTTTTTTGCAATTATTTTGATTTGATTTAAGAATGGGACTGGGCATCCCGGTTACCTGCCATTTTCTCGTGAATGATGAGCGGAGTCCGCTCATCGTGAGAATAACCCACCTAGCATGGAAGATATAGACAACCCTAGTTCATACATAAGCTATTTGACCATACAATACCGAATTTCATTTGAAGGTTTAGAGGTTGGCACATACAAATTTACTTGGAATGATAGGTAAATACCACATATAGGAAGGTATGGTGGACTCATATGCCATAACTTTGGGGTTTATGGAAGTGGATGCACAAGCAGTATTCCCTCTTAGTACAAGTGAAGGCTAGAAAGAGACTGGGAAGCGACCAACCAGAGAGTGACAACAGTCATGAACATGCATTAAAATTAATCAACAATGAGTGCAAGCATGAGTAGGATATAAATCACCATCAACATAAATATCGTGGAGGCTATGTTGATTTTGTTTCAACTACATGTGTGAACATGTGCCAAGTCAAGCCACTCGAATCATTCAAAGGAGGATACCACCCTATCATACCACATCACAACCATTTTAATAGCATGTTGGCACGCAAGGTAAACCATTATAAACTCCTAGCTAATTAAGCATGGCATGAGCAACTATAATCTCTAATTGTTATTGCAAGCATGTTTCATCCATAATAGGCTGAATCAGGAACGATGAACTAATCATATTTACAAAAACAAGATAGGTCGAGTTCATACCAGCTTCTCTCATCTCAATCATTTCATCATATATCACCATTATTGCCTTTCACTTGCACGACCGAACGACGTGGATAATAATAATAATAGTGCACGTGCATTGGACTAAGCTGGAATCTGCAAGCATTTAATTCAAAGGAGAAGACAAGGTAATATGGGCTCTTGGTTAGATCAACAATAATGCATATGAAAGCCACTCAACATTTTCATCATGGTCTTCTCCTGTCAACCCGCAAAGAAAAGAAAAGAACTAAAACTATTTACATGGGAAAGCTCCCAACAAGCAAAAGAAGAACGAGAAATATTTCTGGCTTTTCTTTTAATGTCACTACTACACGCATGGAAAGTAAACCAGCTAAAGGCTACAACTTTTTTTTTGGTTTTTCTTAAGGATTTTCAAACACACAAGAAGAAAGCAAGAAAAGAAAATAAACTAGCATGGATAGTACAATGAAAAAGTATGAGCACCGACAACTGGAATGAGTGTGTGAACATGAATGAAATGTCGGTGAGAAATACGTACACCCCCAAGCTTAGGATTTTGGCCTAAGTTGGTCTATGCCCACAGCTGGCCTGGCGGATATCCAAAGTCATAGGCAGGGTTGTACTGAGATAGAACAACTACTTCCTGGAGAGCTGCTTCTTGGAGGCGAGCTGCCTCCATCCTCCTCTCATATTCATTCGCCTCCTCCCTGGTTCTAAAATATCTCCTTTTTGCCTGAAGGTTAAAGAAAGTAGGAACATGGAGAGTAATATGGACAGTATGTCGTCTGTCAAAGATTAGTCGGTACTGGAGGAACTGTTTGTTCCTATCAAGAAACTGATGGCAAACCATAGCACTATAATCTAGATAAGCAGGTGGCAACTCAATATCATTTCCATTTATGGGTACACCAAGATAATTAGCTACACGAGTTGCATAAATTCCACCAAACAAATCTCCACTTTTACCATTAAGGTGTAACTTCCGTGCAACAATGCCCCCAAGTTATATTGTTTATCACCTAATACCGCACTCTTAAGGACACTAAGATCTGGAACGCACATGTGACAAACCTCATCTTTACCATTAATGCATCTACCTATAAAGAGAGCAAAATAATGTATGGAAGGGAAATGAATGCTCACTATGGTAGCTTGTGCGATTTCTCTAGTTTCTCCCACAGTGATCCTAGCAAGAAAGTCTCTATATTCAAATTTGTGAGGTTCACTGAAATCACCCCATTGCGGGATTTTACAAGCCGTATTAAAATCTTCAAGGTCCATGGTATATAATTTATCATAAAGATCAAATAAAACAGTGTGAGTGTTGCGCGTGGATGAAAATTTAAACCTCCTCACAAAGGAATTAGTGAGGTAGTAGTACTATCGGCACTTATCTGCCACAAAGTCCTCAAGCTCAGCATTACGTACATACGCTTCAAATTCATCCTTGAAGACTGCTTGGACCATAAATTCTTCTGATGGCCATTCACAAGGCCGCACTTGAGCTTCCCTTGGTGGTTCAATGTCCGGCTCACGTATCGCGAGCCTTGGTTCTTGCTTCCTCGAAGAACCACCTTGGTACATTTTCCTAAACATTTTCTTCCTCTGAAAAATTTCTGAAATTTTAGTGACTCAAAATAAAAGTGAACCAAACTCAACAAGATTGATAGAAACTACTCCCACAAGTGCGTAGAGGCTATATCATGCATTAAAACTACTTTGGACCATATAAATTTGCCATGCAAGCTCAAGAACAGGGACACCTCAACAACAAAAAATTGCAATAAATAAATCACTAGAACAAAAACTAATTGGACCATTGAAGGAGTCACATACCGAAGAACAATCCCCCAAAGAATTTTTGTGAATGGAGCTTTGAGCAAGGAGATCGAAAATGGCAGCAAAACGAGCTAGAACATGGGTTTGGGCTACAGGATGATTTTTTCTGGAGGAACACGAAGTGTGTGGGTGCTGAAATAAGTGGAGGGGCCACGTGGGGCCCACGAGGCAGGGGGCATGCCCTAGGGGAGTGGGCGCCCCCTGTGCCCTCGTGGCCAAATGGTGGCCCCCCTGGTGTGTTCTAAGTGCCAAAAATTCTTAAATGTTCTACAAAAAATCATACTTCATTTTCAGGACCTTTGGAGAACTTTTATTTTTGGGGTATTTTTTATTGCATGGATAATTCAGAAAACAGACAGAAAATATTATTTTTGCTTTATTTAATCTAAATAACAGAAAGTAAAAGGAGGGTACAGAGAGTTGTGCTTTCTAACTTCATCCATCTCATGCTCATCAAAAGGAATCCACTATCAAGGTTGATCAAGTTTTGTTAACAAACTTCTTCCGAATAACATGAAACCGGAGAATTTTTGAAAAACACTAGGTTACCTCAACAGGGATATGCATGTCCCCCGCAATAAGGATATTGTATCTCTTTTTGACAGTAGGAGGAGGAAATTCAAAACCTCCAATATTAATTGTTGAAATTTTTCCAATAGAATTTATACTATGAACTTGAGGTTGTTTCCTCGGAAAGTGTACCGTATGCTCATTACCATTAACATGAAAAGTGACATTGCGTTTGTTGCAATCAATAATAGCCCCTGCAGTATTCAAAAAGGGTCTACCTGTAGCGACCATGATCCCAATGGACCGAAGTCTCTGTGCTTAAGTGACCTCCCTGGATCGGTAATGCTGACACACAGAGTACTCGAGGAATTATAGCAGAGTTCAATCACACACTTATTACATCGAGTCCTCAAAAAGAGTATGATTACACAAAAATATCATGGCTGAAGTCCATCTAAACTAAATAACTACGGAAGCTTCGAAGGTAAATTAGTCCATCCACTCCAACGGCATAGCTGAGTGCAAGACAAAACTACCTATCACACCTTATTCGTTGTCTGAGTAGTCTGCAACATGAGACGTTGCAGCCATGTAGGTCAGCACATTGAATATGCTGACAGAGTTACATTGTAAAGCAATGAATGCAAAATCTATATCTACATGCAATATTTGGCTAGTGGAGGCTCTAAGGTTAAGATTTTGCATAAAGCTAGTTTTCCCTACAACAAAGGAATAAATTTATTTAACTACTCCCAAGTTGTTCCATTATTTGAGAAGGTTCCTCCAACTCAAATCCCAATTAAACAAGTATCATCATTAACCCAATTCAATTAATTAAAGAGTGATGATATCAACAATAATAACCAATTCCAGATACTCAAGAATGTCCCTAACTGGGGACACAGCTAACCATGATTAGTTTATACACTCTGCAGAGGTTGCGCAGTTTTCCCCACAAGACTCGATCGCATCCATGATCGGAAGATCGAGACATAGTCTTTCTGAAGCATTAAATCTCTACTCCGAGCAGACCGGTACACCTACTTTCCCCCTACATCTGCTAGTCCACCTCTTTGAGAGCTCATACAACTTACTCAACTATGCTAGAGCCCATAATGGCTTGTGGCTGCACATGGAAGTTTCTAGTCAAGAAATATCATATGATCCCTTTGAGCCTGGGTGGCGAACCAAGGAAAAGTCACATGGGTACCCCATGATTTCCCTTAATGGACAACACTGGGTTCCCCAGGTGCCCCAACCAATCCACCCAGATGTGTATTAAAGTAGCCACCTTAATGTTACTAGAAGAACACCCGTGCGTTGCAACGGGGCCATATTAACTTTAAAAGTTCAATATCAATTATGTTAATATTACATTTAATATTCTCATACATATTAAGTGATATTGACGACCTTTTTTGCCATCAAATTCTCGCACACACACACCCTCTCCCTCCCTCTTCCTCACTCTCTTTCCCCCTCTCTCTCACTCGGGAGGTGGGACGTAAATAAACCCGGAACGGAGACTACCAACTAAGACATTAAGAGTAGAGATCATTTAGTTGATAAAAATAAATAGAAAACGGTGTTAAAAGGAGAAACAGATTAGAATACATTGAAAACCCAAAAGGACGATGTAAAAGGGGATTCGCCCTGCCCCCGGGCCTTGCCACCGAACCGGCTCAGTGGTCCAGTTCCTGCGCGGTCGTCTTCTCCTGTTCCCAGAGCCGCTTCACTACAGAGCCGGCTCCCGCCCGAGCACCTCGCTGGCATTGAAGGGGAATGGATAAGGGTGACGCCCTTCCTTCCCTGCCCCCACGGCTTCACTCCTCCTCGACATCCCCTCCCAAATCCACTTCTCCTCCTCGCTCACTTGATCACGTCGATCTGGATGAAGTCAGATGCCACGGCCACCATGACCGACCCCGTCCACATGGCCACTGCCCTCCCTGCGGGCTAGGAGCTTGTCGAGCAGCTCCGAACGCATTCGCTACTTCGTCTGCGACAATGAGATCATGTCCAGCACCCCCACATCAACGTCGCTGCCGTCTTCCTCAACCTTGGGCCACCACAACATTGCCCTTTCGACCCGCGCCGCCTTGAGCTCCCATGTCTTCCCCTAGGGTGCCATTGACACCGCCATGATCTCCTCTTGCCTTTCCCCTGTTTCCCCTCTCGTTTGCTCTCGTTAGGTATTTCGCCGTGGCCGAGAACCGCTGTCCGCCATGGCCATTGCAGGGGTAGCCACCGAGCTCCTCAGATTGACCCCGTGGCACATGCCCACTCCTATGCACGCCCATGCCCGAGCCTGTCGCTCTTCTTTCGCGCCCGTGGGGCCACTCCCTCTCCATGCCCATGCCCGTGCTAAACCGTGTCGGTCGCGCTCGCCGCTGCCGTCGCGCTCGCCGCAGCCACCGCACCATTGTGCCCCCGCACAACACACACCCTGGCCGCGCGCCACACTCTCGCTGGCTGTGTTTGCCCTGTCTGCTGCCACCTATACTTCGCTTGCCCCTCTGTCACGCCCCTGCCTCGCGTCGCCTCCAGTCGTGGCCATCTTCTGTCGGCCGCCCCCTCAGCCATGCCGGCCGCATCTCTGCCCTCCACCATCGGCCGCTCGCCTCACCTCCTGCATGTTGCTTCCTGCTGCTATGCGCTGCTCTACCGCTGGTATGCTACTGCACCATTCCCTCGACACCGCCGTGGACAAATGTGGCAGAGGGATTGTTAATGGAGTACGAGAAGGAGGTGGCGAAGAAGGTGTGGAGAGGTAGGAGGTCTGGGGAGGTGTCACCTGGCAGTGGTGGAGGTGTTTATGCAAGAAGGAGACAGAGTGAAAGGAGAGGTCACAATTGGAAAGAATCACAAAAAAATCATAACCCAGAGATCACAGTTCAAAAAAATGCTAATATTGATGGAGGGGGATTTCTTTCAATAGGTGGAAAACATAGGAAATATTGGTTGTTATCAAGGAAAGGTAAAAATTTAGGAAAGTTAGGTAACGTGATATCAGTACCTGCCCCTTTGTGACGTGTCTGATTAGGAAAGTTTGCAAATGTTAAGAAACTATTTATTGGGAGGAAAGTTGTGACGTGTCTGTTATTTGTTTCCTAAAATAAATTTCACTAATAAGAGAAATTGATTGATTTAGATAGGTTAGGAAAGTTATATTAAAATGTATTATTTTTTTCCTAAAAATCTATTATTTGTTTCCTAAGACAAATCGAACCAATAAAAGGAATCGATTGATTTGCATAATTTAAGGAAGTTAGATTAAAATGTATTATTTGTTTCCTGAAAATATGTTATTTGTTTCCTAAGACAAATTTAACCAATAAAAGGAATCGATTGATTTTTATAATTTAAGGAAGTTAGATCCGTGATTTGTTATATGTTAGGAAAGTTCTGGTTGTAATAAAGTGTGGAGAGAAAAATAAACCGATGGACCAGGGTGGGAGGGGTGGTGGGAGGAGAGACGAAAAAAACCCAGCGAAAATAAACCGCGGACCAGGGTGGGAGGGGGTGGTGGGAGGAGAGACAAAAAAAACCCAGCGAAAATAAACCGTGGAGACGATTCACCAACTCGTCCATTAGGAGTAGAGATCCAAGATTAACAACTCTCATAACTTCCATGTCAAATCACGATCCAATCCCTGTCTACGAGCATGGATAAGCATTATTAAAACATAACATATATTCTCAAGGTTATCAAAAGGTATAAGGTTCCTACCTCAAGTACTACAACCAAACCACATATTCCCAATCCTAGTCATGCAAATATTTGAGGGGCAATACTAATGCATAGTAAAAACTGGGTATAGGAGAGAATGATCAAAGTGTAACTCGCCTTGCTGACGATCTGCAAACTCTAGAGATTCATAATAACAAGCTTTGCACTTCGGGTAATCTAACATAGACAAACAGTAGCATACATAAGCAATCACTCAAACAAAACAATGAGAAAATCGAGAACAGATCCAAATCAAACACGAAACAAGCAAACGGCTAAACTAAACAGAAAACAAAACCTAACAACATTAATTTCACGTGGATTAGATCTTATTAGTAGCTACATGTGATTAGCTACGACTTGCAAAAAGAAAGAACTCAAACGGAGATACGAAACTCAGGATACGAACAAAACAAGATCGTTTACTAATATGAACTAAACTCAAATTTAAAGTGTCAAAATCATGTTCAAGTTGGTTAACTGGAAACAAGAGATCGTTACAAAGATTTAGGCACTGGTTTCATCTAATTTGTACAAACAAGCAAAAAGTTACACTAGTTTTGAAATCAGGGGCTAAATCACGATAAAACTTATTTGCGGATAGGTCCCTGGCCGAAAATAAAACTAAAAATAAAAAATCTACCATGCGAACGTTCGTTAATAAAACTAAACGAACAAAAATCGTTCGTTAAAACGAACTGACCAGTGAACATTTAGTAATTAAACACAAATTAAAACGAAAAACCGATCTAATACTAAACCAACAAAACCGGAAAAAAAAACACGAGATTAAACTGGTTGGACCAGGCGGTTTTACCAGTTCACCGAAGTTTGGCCGCTTGGCGGCGGCGCGGATCGGATCGGGTGCGGCGGCGTCTGGCGGTGGCGTGCGGTGGCGCGAGCGACAGCGCGGAGCTGCGGCGGCAACGCAAGGCGACGACGGCGGCGGCGGTGCTTGTTGGTGGCGGGGTAGGATGGGCCGGCTGGGTTTCGGCCGAGTCGGTCTGGAACTTTTTTTAAATAATTTTCATCGCAGAAGAAAATCCTAATAAAATATAAAAAACCTAAAAATTCCAGAAACAATTTGCACCGTCCAAACCTAATATTTAGGAAAAGATGATCATTTTTCTGGACCAAAATGCAATTTTCAGAAATGCAAGTGTTTCTCTAATTAAAATAAAATAGCAAATAAAATACAAATAAAATAACAATTTGATTTTAAAATTTCTTCTCCAATATTTCTCTTATGTTGAAGAAGTCATATTATCTTCTCTCATTTATTTTTATTATTGTAAATAATTGGAGAGAAACTATTAAAATCAAATTGATCCTCTTTTCAAATTAGAGCTAAAATTCAAATATGAAAATTTGTGAAACCTCCAACTCTCTCCTTGGGTCCTTGAGTTGCTTAAGATTTCTAGGATCACAACCAAAATGCAAATAAAATATGATATGCATATGATGATCTATGTATAACATCCAAATTGAAAATTGGGATGTTACAAACCTACCCCCCTTAAGATGAATCTCTCTCTCGAGATTCGGGTTGGTCAGCAAAAAGGTTTGGGTGGTCCTTGTGAAGGTCTTCTTCTCGCTCCCAGGTGGCTTCCTCCTCGGTATGGTGGCTCCACTGAACTTTGCAAAACTTGATGACCTTGCTGCGAATAACTCGGCTAGAAAACTCGAGAATCTTGACTGGCTTCTCTTCATAGGTTAGATCACTATCCAACTGAATTGCTTCCAGTGGCACTGTATCTCTCAGAGGAATATCGGCCATCTTTGCATGGCACTTCTTCAACTGGGAAACGTGAAACACATCATGAACTCCTGACAATCCTTCGGGTAATTCCAACTTGTACACAACTTCTCCCATGCGTTCCAAAACTCTGTATGGTCCCACAAAACGTGGTGCTAGCTTTCCCTTGACTCCAAAACGTTTAACTCCTCGAAGTGGGGACACACGGAGATATTCTATGTCTCCGACTTCATAAGCTAACTCCTTGTGTTTAGTGTCTGCATAACTCTTCTGCCTTGACTGGGCTACCTTGAGTCTATCTCGAATCAACTTAACCTTATCGTTAGAATCTCTGATTAAGTCTAGTCCGAACAACTGTCGATCTCCAACTTCATCCAACGATAGCGGTGTCCGCACCTCCTTCCGTATAAAGCTTCGAAAGGGGACATTTTCAAATTGGCTTTATAATTGTTGTTATAGGAGAACTCTACACAGGGCAAATTGTCATCCCAACTAGATCCATAATCTAGCGCACAAGATCTCAACATGTCCTCCAGAATCTAATTGACTCTCTCGGTCTGTCCATCTGTCTGTGAATGAAGGGTTGTACTGAACTCTAGCCTGGTACCCAAAGTTTCATGCAACTGATTCCAAAACTTTGAAATAAACTGTGTTCCTCTATCTGATACAATGGTCCTCGGAACTCCATGCAGACATACGATCATGTTCATGTATATGTTCACCAACTTAGCACTCATATAAGTTGTCTTCATCGGTATGAAACGGGCTACTTTCGTCAAACGATCTACTACAACCCAGATAGAGTCATAGCCTGAACGAGTCCTGGGTAATCCAGTGATATAATCCATGCCAAGTTTATCCCACTTCCATTCGGGTATCGGCAATGGCTGTAGCAATCTTGCTGGTTTCTGATGCTCTGCCATTACTCTCTGACATACATCACATACTGCTAGATACTCTGCAATATCCTTCTTCATTCCTGTCCACCAGAAACTTTCCTTCAAATCCAGATACATCTTGGTATTGCCTGGGTGAATCGAGTAAGACGAATCATGAGCTTCCTAAAGAATCAACTTCCTGATCTCAGGGCCATTGGGCACATATATATGATCCTCAAACCATCAAGTGTCGTGCTCATCCTCACGAAATCCTTTAGCCTTTCCTTTACTCATCCTTTCCTTTATCTCAGCAATCTCCTTGTCCGTCTTCTGGGCTTCCCTGATCTTACCCAACAAAGTGGACAGAATTTCCAATGCTGCAACATAACCTCTCAGAAATATCTCCAAGCATAGCTCCTGAAGGTCATCTGCTAACTCCTTCGGTAATCCTCCGGTTATGAGTGTGTTAACATAACTCTTGCGGCTCAATGCATCTGCTACGACATTGGCCTTTCCTGGATGATAATGTAATCTCATGTCATAATCCTTTATTAGCTCCAACCATCTCCTTTGCCCGAGGTTTAACTCCTTCTGCCTGAAGATGTATTTCAAACTCTTATGATTCGTGTAAAAATCACATCAGTTTCCGATGAGAAAATGTCTGCATGTCTTGAGCGCATGCACTACGGCTGCTAACTCTAAATCATGTGTAGCATAATTCAACTTGTGAGGTCGAAGCTGTCGTGAGGCATCTGAAACAACTCTTCCTTCCTGCATAAGCACACCTCCAAGTCCTTGACATGATGCGTCGCAATACACTTGGAAATCATGCATTGGTTTGGGAGAATCAACACTGGGGTTGTAACCAAACGTTTCTTCAACTCTTGGAAACTGGACTCACAATCCTCAGTCCATTTAAACTTGGTGTCCTTCTTCAATAACTCTGTCATGGGCTTTGTAATCTTGGAGAAATTCTCAATAAATCTCCGGTAATAACCTGCGAGTCCAAGAAAACTCCTGATCTCTCCCATTGAGATGGGTGCCAACCATTTAGTGACAGAAGCAACCTTGGTAGGGTCTACTGCTATTCCTTCTCTGGATATAACATGTCCGAGAAATCGAACTTCCTTCAACCAAAACTCACATTTGCTGAACTTGGCATACACCTGATGTTCTCTGAGCTTCTCAAGAACCAAACCAAATGCTCCTTATGCTCTTCTTCATTCTTCGAGTAGACCAATATGTCATCAGTGAACACCACGACGAACTTATCCAAAAACTCCATGAACACCTTGTTCATCATACTCATGAAATAAGCAGGGGCGTTAGTCAAACCAAAGGACATAACTGTATACTCATATAGCCCATACCTCATGGTAAAAGCTATCTTAGGTATATCCTGTTCTCGGATCTTAAACTCGTGATAACCTGATGGAAGATCAATCTTGGAGAAAACTTTAGCTCCTTGCAACTGGTCAAACAAATCATTGATCATCGGCAGAGGGTATTTGTTCTTGATTGCACCTCATTCAGCGCACGGTAATCAACAACCATCTTCAAAGATCCATCCTTCTTCTCAACTAGAAGCATTGGGGATCCCCAAGATGATGAACTTGGTCGAATGTAATCTTTATATAGTAACTCCTGTATCTGTTTCTTAATTTTCTCCAGATCCTTTGCGGGCATCCGATACGGTCTCTTGGATATTGGTCCGGTGCCTGGCAATAGCTCAGTCAAAAACTCAATGTCTCGAAATGGTGGCATGCCTGGTAAATCTTTTAGAAATACGTCGGGATAATCCTTCACCACTGGTACTTCCTCCTGAACAACTCATGATAAGGAATTTACCTGAGTCCTTCTCAGCGAACGCCTAGATACATACTTGATCCTCTTTCCTTCCGGGGTGGTGAGTAAAATTGATTTACTGGCGCAATCGATGTTTCCCTCAAACTTGGATAGCCAATCCATGCCTAGTATCACATCCAATCCTTGTGATTCTAGAACAATCAGGTCGGTGGGGAAAACATGTATACATATGGTTACTAGCAGCTGATAGCATCCCCTACTAGCCATATACTCTGCTCCTGCGGAACTTACTAACATAGGTGTCTTAAGAGCTATTGTTAGCAACTTATACTTTTCCACAAATCCCCTTGATATGAATGAATGCCATGCACCACTATCGAAAAGAACAAGTATTGTAAATGCATTAATCAAAAACTTACCAACAACTATGTCGGGTTGATCCTCAATCTCCTTCACACTGACGTGGTTCACCTGACCTTTGGTGAAGGGGTTGGGCTTCTTTGCAGAACCTCCATTGCCATTTCAATTATTGGCTTCAGGACAATCATTGGCATAATGTCTGGTCTTCTGGCACTTGAAACAAGTAATGTGGCTCAGATCCCTCTTGGCTGGTGTTGCGGGTTGGAACAATTCTGACTGCTGCTTCCTTCATTCCCATTGCCATTCTTGGGGCCACTGTGGTTGTGCGAACTTCCTCCATTATGCGTATGTCCTCCATGGTTATGATCTCCATGGTTGTGAGTGTGTCATCCTAAGTATGGGGAATAGCGGGGCTTCTGTTGAGCTCCAGAAGTATGCCTCCCCTGTCCATACTTCCTCTTGCGATTGTCAATCTGTTGTTGCTTGCCTTCTATCATGAGGGCCCTATCTACCACCTCCTGGTAGTTGTTGAAATTTGCCATGATCAACTGCATGCTCAACTCATCATTGAGTCCCTCAAGAAACTTCTCCTGCTTTGCAACATCTATGGCCACATCATTTGGGGCATAGCGTGCTAACTTTAAACTCATCCACATACTGTCCCACTGTATGACCTCCTTGGCACAAGTTGCGAAACTCATGCTTCTTCATGCTCATAGCTCCTGTTGAAACATGGGCGGTGCGGAATGCCTGCTGAAACTGATCCCATGTAACTGTATCAATGGGGTAAGTGGTGGTGAATTTCTCCCACCAAGATGTTGCGGGTCCATCAAGCTAATGTGCGGCAAAGCGCACTCTCTCCACATCAGTGCATCCTGCAGCGGTCAGCTCTCTTCCAATCTTGTGGATCCAATCATCTGCAACAATCGGCTTGGTGCTGGTAGAGAACACCGACGCATTCAACCTTAGAAAGCAGGATAGGTTGTCAACAGGGGGTGGTGGCGGTGGGTTGTTGTTGTTGTTGTTGCCTTGGTTCTGATTCTAAACTAGCATCTGCACCAAGGCATTCTGCTGCTGGATCAACTGAGTGATATTTGGTGGGAACACGAATCCATTGTCATGTCTCGGAGGCATCTGATGGGTTTAGAAGGGGTGAGAAAACAGAATAGAATAAGGTCTAAGAGAGATCCACTACCCATATGCTCATGAGACAAACACAAACAATTCACTTCATTCAATAACACACAAGGTTCACACAAACGATCTAAACCACGATTACAACTCGGTCGATGCTAACTACTTGGAAGAATACTACTAGTAACATGGTGGTCGTCTAGAAATTTTGATCAGAGGAAGACTCCATGATATCTGCTCTAGCTTCGTCAACATAGTCGTCATCACTGCCCTCATTTGCATCACTGTTCGTGTCGGTGTCGTCCAAGATGATGTAGTCCTCCGAATGAATCTCCTTTGATGGTTCTCGCTTATGATTCTCCACTGGTAGTCCTAGCTTCATATTCAAATCTTCATGCTTCTCCAGTAGTACGCCAATTTCTTCCTCGTATCCATCGCATGTAAACTTGAGTTCCTCTTCTAGCTCGATTTTCTTCTTCATCACCTTCTTGATCTTCTTCATGTTGAAGCACAACTGATTCTCTTGTCGACGAATGTGATCACCCATCTCTTGAATGTAAGCTGCAATTGATCAATCCTTCCTAGTACGAATCATCTCCCATTCTTCATCTCGGCGGGCACATATTTGGTAGATAGTGTTTTCCAGCTCCTTGTGATACACCTCACATATGCGTCCAAAGGTGATATGGGAGGCCATGCTCTTTCCCAAACTCCAGCTTGGTGCATCCAGGTAGAAATCAATAGGCTCTATTGTTGGTGCGAATGTCCTCCCAGGTACCCAGACTTTAATCTTCCAGCACTCCTGTCGGTATCAAAACCGGCGGATCTTGGGTAGGGGGTCCCGAACTGTGCGTCTAGGCGGATGGTAACAGGAGACAAGGGACACGATGTTTTACCCAGGTTCGGGCCCTCTTGATGGAGGTAAAACCCTACGTCCTGCTTGATTGATATTGATATTGTGGATGTTTACAAGAGTGGATCTACCACGAGATCAAGGAGGCTAAACCCTAGAAGCTAGCCTATGGTATGATTGTAAGGGTTGTTGTTGTTGTTCTACGGACTAGAGCCATCCGGTTTATATAGACACCGGAGAGGGCTAGGGTTACATAGAGTCGGTTACAATGGTAGGAGATCTACATATCCGTATCGCCAAGCTTGCCTTCCACGCCAAGGAAAGTCCCATCCGGACACGGGGCGAAGTCTTCAATCTTGTATCTTCATAGTCTTGGAGTCCGGTCGATGATGATAGTCCGGCCGATGATAGTTCGGCTGATGACGGTAGTCCGGCTATCCGGACACCCCCTAATCCAGGACTCCCTCAGTAGCCCCTGAACCAGGCTTCAATGACGATAAGTCCGACGCGTATATTGCTTGGCATTGCAAGGCGGGTTGCTCCTCCGAATGATAGAAGATTGTGAACACCAAGATAGTGTCTGGCTCTGCAAAATAAATTCCACATTCCACCGTAGAGAGAATAATATATACACAAGTTCAATCTGCTGACTTTTTTGCGGCATGACGTCACGCCACTACCAAGCCATTAGTTGAATCGTTTTTTACTCTACCACCTCAGCGCATTTAGCGAAGCAGTTTCCTTGGCACGTCTTGTCGAAGCAGAGATCATGTTCCCCCTTAGTCCGGGATTCTCATCAATACGAACGTGGGTAACCCAACCGCGCCATTGATGGTGACGCTTGGGGGATAAGAGAGTTTTACCAGGCCGGTGGGGGACCGTAGACTTTTCCCGCCCATATAAGGGATAAGGATTCACCTTTTCACCTACGCCTTCTTCCTCCTTTGCTTATCCATCTCCGCGCACTCGAGCTCCAGCGCCCAAGCCCGCATATCTCGTCTCAACCTTCCCTAGTTATGTCTGGAGCAGGAGGCAAGTGGATGACCTCATCCGTTACGGAGGAGCACATCGAAAGACTGCGCAGCACCGGCTACCTGTCCGGCGACATCGCGCACCGGCTGCCCGACGAGGGGCAGCCCATCCCCACCCCCAGGCCCATGAGAGGGTCGTTTTTCTTCCCCACTTCCTCCGCGGACTGGGTTTTCCACTTCACCCCTTTGTCCGGGGGCTCATGTTCTACTACGGCCTGGATTTCCATGATCTGGCGCCGAACTTCATCCTCAACATCTCGGCGTTTATCGTCGTGTGCGAGGCCTTCCTCTGCATCTAGCCCCACTTCGGCTTGTGGCTCAAGACCTTCAATGTCAAGCCGAAGGTAGTGAAGGGCACTCAAGCGGAGTGCGGAGGCGCCATGTTGGGAAAGATGCCCAATGTCCTTTGGTTCGAAGGGGCCTTCGTGGAATCCGTCAAGGGGTGGCAATCGGGGTGGTTCTATATCACCGAGCCGCGCGACCCTAAGTGAGCGGCGGCCCCCGAGTTCAGATCTGGTATCCTCACGCAGCTCACCTCCTGGAAAGAGAAGGGCTTGCTGTGGGGTAGTTCGGAGGAGGTAACGGGACTCCAAGCCTGTATCCAGAAGCTGGGGAAGAAGCTCAGGCTGGTTAACGTGGTCCAATTCATGCTCGTCCGCCGGATTCTCCCATGCCAGGAGCGGGTATTCAATCTGTGGGAGTTCAATCTGGAACAGCACTAGGTGCTGAGCGGGCTCTTCGACACGATGTACGAAGGCGCCTGGAGGGTGCTGTTTAAGGGCGTCGAAGCCCCCGCGTCCGCGACTGAAGATCGCGGATTTCGCTTGCAGCGTCAAGCCGACGAGGTAAGTGATTCTACCCCTTTACGGGACACTTGCTTTTCATAGTTTGACTCTATGCTGGTTTTAATTTCCCCTTTTCCTTTGACAGGACTGGATGAGGAAGGCGAGGCAGATTATCTGCCCGGCTCCTATGCCAGAAAACCCAGTAGACGCCCGTCTAGCGAGGCTGCTGGTTTCGGCACCGCACATGGTGCCGGAGAAGAAGGCCAAGAAGGAGTCCACTGCTGCTCGAAAGAGTTCCTGTTTTCAGGTGTCCGACAACTCCGGGGTGGACTCCTCCCCCGAAAACGAGGAGGATAAAGAGGACTCTCTCCCAGAGGAGGGAGAGAGGAAGAGGAAGGCTTCCCCAACAGGGGAGGCCGAAGGGTCCAAGAGGGGAAGGACTATTCCCCCGGATAGCTCCGCCAACATCAACGTTGGCGAGGAAGAATGGCCTTCAAGGGCCAGGCCTCCTGCGAGATCATAAGTATCCGGACTCCTGAGTGATTTATGATTTCTTTTTCTGCGTCACATAGTGTCATTCTAATGCCGCATGCTGCCTGTAGTCCGGCCAATGATGATCTCCCCTCTTCATCGAGCGGGTCGTTGGCTCCGTGGGATGTAGACTCCATCCCGACCGCCTCCACCCCTCGCGACACCGATGACGCCGAGGTGGGATCCCAAGAAGGGACCCATCAGGGGGAGCCTCCGGAGGCGCCACAAGGCAGCCTCCCGGACTTTGCGCCGGACTCCACATCAGAACCCGCAGTGGTTCCAGAGTCCGGCCGGCGGCCCCTTCGCACGAAGGGCAAGACCATGACGCCGGCAGCTTCCGTCCAACCGGAGGCGCCGGACAATTTGTTGGAGGCGCTCCAGAGTGCTTCCATCGAGGAAGAACACCGCACTATTATGAGTGCGGTGGTTCAAAAGGTACAGCTTGCCAAGAGCGGGCTGACCGAAGCCTGCAATAGCCTTCTATCAGGCTTTGAGGTAAGAAGTTAAAAAATATGCAATGTAATACCGCATAGACAGTATCCCCTGATGCTCGGTTCGGTGTTCAGAAAGAAAAGCCGGACTAAGGATCTCTGCCGCACTGACTGCGGAGGTCGGTGCTTTGAAGCAGGAGCTCGAGCGGTCCGAGCAAGAGCTCGGCCGCGCCAAGAAGCAGCTCTAGGACAAAGAGGGTGAGTAGCACCACTTTGAACTTGTACCTTACAGAAAAGGATTTAGGTTGCAACAAAAAATAACAAGGATAACATGGGTACTACAGGGGCCACGAGTGAGGTGGCGACCCTGAAGGAGGCCGTGTCTGCGGCCGAACGCAATGCGGCCGCGGAACGGGCAGAGCGTGAAAAGCAGGAGGCGCGGGTGGCAGTGGTTCAGCAAGAGCTCCAGGCTCTCATGGAAAAGCATGAGAGTTTGGAGCGTGACTTAAAGACTCGAGAGTCCGAGCTTGCCTCGGCTCTCGAAAGTGCCAAGACTGCCCAGGCCGATGCCCATAAGTCCCTTCAGGAGATTGAGTTGGTGAGGAAGATAGCGGCGGGTAAGGCATTTTTATGCAAAGCAAGCATGTGAATGTAAATTACGTGTTACTTACCCGAATTCGGAGCTCCCAGGGGCGTTTGCAGATCTGCCTCGCAGCGTGTCTGATGCCGCCGCATTCTTCCGAGCCGAGGAGGGGAGCTCAACGGAGAAGGTCTTCTGGTCTCAGTATGCTGAGGCCGGCCATCCGGTGCCCCTTAGCGACCAGCTGAAGCAGCTGGTCGAGCTCCACAAGGTGGCCGAGCAGGCCATGAAGGGTCTCATAGTCCGGCTGTGGCCTGGAGAGGCCATGCCTGGGAGCTACTTCGGTCTCGTGCGACGGTTGGTGGATGCGTGCCCCTGGGTGGAGGTTATCAAGCGCTCCGCCTGTATTGAAGTTGCTCGTCGGGCCCTTGCCCGCGCAAAGGTGCATTGGGGCAAGCTGGATGCGGAGAAGCTAATCACTGACGCGCCACCAACGGGCAAGGAATATCGTATGCCCGAGATGTACTATAAGACTGTCCTGAAGGGTGCCCGCAAGATTGCGGATGAGTGCCCCAGGGATGTAATTATTATGTAAATTCGCAATGTGTTATCCTGTGCGCTGAAAACTTTGTTCATATGCGCTAAGCAACGCTTGTTAATTTAAAATATTACCTTCTGTGCGGCCATTTATTAAATCTGAGAGATGGCAAGTCGTCGGCTTCAGCCCCCATGCCACGAGTGCTGGGGTGTTCGGGATAAACTTGAGCACTCTTGTTCCCATTTTTGGGTTCATCTAGGGAGGCGCTCAACACAGCGAACAAGGCAACCGGACTTATAGTGCTTGAACACTCTCACTTAGCCATAGAATTCTATAATTTTAAATTTCGGCGAAGCCCCTAGTATTCGGAAGACAGAATTAGGGGCGCTATCCACGCCTTCGTCGGACATTATCCGGAACTTCGCTCGAAGCGGCGTAGGTCTTTAAGGACCCGAAAGGACCTCTCGAACAGCGACCAGTCTCTCGCCTTATCATGACAGTCAGTTTTAGCTTTCTCCACTAAGGCGTTAACCCGGCTCAACCGGGGCGCAATCGCAGTGGTTCTCCAAGTGCTACCTTAGCCGATAGAACGGAAATGTAAGGTGCCAAACATGGGAGCCGGGCAAACCCAACTATTGACCCAAGACATAATTCGGAGCCGATTCATATAATGCTATAAGTTCGGGGTGCCGCACTTGTGAAAGTGTGCGGACTTTATCACACCGTAATGCGGGGAATATAAGCCCCTAGTGTATTTGGCCGTACCAAAATGTACGGATGCAACATGTCGTAAATGAACATATATATATAAGGTAATGCAATTATGGGCAAAAAGTGCTGCATTTATTCGAGAAGATCTGCTATGAGTGCGGAATGATACAAATAGTGCGGAAAGCAAGGGATTGGACGAATTAAAGGCGTCTCCCTCCAGGGGTAGGCCGCGGAATGGTGTATTTAACAAATTTAATGCTCGTAATGGAGACCACCTGAGTGTTCGTCGCGGCCTTTGTCCCTCCCTGGCTGTTGCATCATGAGTTCGGCAGGTTCGCCGCCGGACAGAGTTCTGTATAAAAAAGAGAGAAATAAAAGATAAAAAGAGCCACACTTGGTAGCCCCTGGTGTGGTCGAACCGCACTCTGGGTCTGTTTTGGTTGTGCCTCTCCCCCTATGCCCATGGTATCTCCAGGGCGTATTTATGTATGCGGAGAGTTTGTCTTACAATTGTGTGAGGGCTGGGGTTGAGGCCGCATTGCTACGCGTGCTCGGAACGTGCCAGGTGGTCTTGGTTGATGTTGCTCCGGGCGCGTTTGGCCGTGTCTGGTCGTTTAACGGCCGGACTCGAGAATTGCCTTAAAAGGCTGCTATGTACTTCTGCCGCGAGAGCCGCTGTATGTTCCTCCATTCGGAGGGAGCGTTCCGTGTTTCCATTGACCGTGATGACTCCACGAGGGCCTGGCATCTTGAGCTTAAGGTATGCATAATGCGGCACCGCGTTGAATTTTGCGAACGCGGTTCGTCCGAGCAGAGCGTGATAGCCACTGCGGAATGGGACTATGTCAAAGATTAACTCCTCGCTTCGGAAATTATCTGGAGATCCGAAGACCACTTCTAGTGTAACTGAGCCTGTACAACTGGCCTCGACACCTGGTATGACGCCTTTGAAGGTTGTCTTTGTAGGTTTAATCCTTGAAGGGTCTATGCCCATCTTGCGCACTGTATCCTGATAAAGCAGGTTCAGGCTACTGCCGCCGTCCATCAGGACTCTCGTGAGGTCAAATCCATCGACGATTGGGTCTAAAACCAATGCGGCGAATCCGCCATGGCGGATACTAGTCGGATGGTCTCTTCGATCGAAAGTGATCGGGCAAGAGGACCATGGGTTGAATTTTGGGGCGACTGGCTCCATCGCGTATACGTCCCTTAGTGCACGCTTCCGCTCCCTCTTGGGGATATGCGTTGCGTATATCATGTTTACCGTCTGAACTTGAGGGGGGAATCCCTTTTGTCCGCTGTTGTTCGGTGGCCGGGTCTCTTCCTCGTCATCGCTGTGTAGCCCCTTGTCACTGTTTTCGGCGATTAATTTGCCTGCCTGCTTGAATACCCAACAATCTCTGTTGGTGTGGTTAGATGGCTTTTCGGGGGTTCCATGTATTTGACAGGAGCGGTCGAGTATTCGGTCCAAATTGGACGGGCCCGGAGTGGTTCTTTTGAATGGCTTCTTCCATTGACCGGGCTTGGAGCCTCGGAATCCGGCGTTGACAGCCGTATCCTCATTGCTGTCGCCGTTAATGCGGCGTTTGTTTTTGTTTCGACGCAACCTGCCATTGCGGTCCTTGGTATCCGGACTACCACCGTTTTTGCTGAGGTTGTTGCTGCGAGCTAGCCAGCTATCCTCTCCCGCACAGAAGCGGGTCATGAGTGATGTGAGGGCTGCCATGGATTTTGGCTTCTCCTGTCCTAGGTGCCTGGCCAGCCACTCGTCGCGGATGTTATGTTTGAAGGCAGCGAGGGCCTCTGCATCCGGACAGTCGATGATTTGATTTTTCTTTGTTAAGAACCGTGTCCAGAATTGCCTGGCCGATTCGTCTGGCTGCTGGATTATGTGGCTTAGGTCATCTGCGTCCGGTGGTCGCACATACGTGCCCTGGAAGTTGTCGAGGAATGCGGCTTCCAGGTCTTCCCAGCATCCAATTGACTCTGCGGGCAGGCTGTTAAGCCAATGCCGAGCTGGTCCTTTAAGCTTGAGCGGGAGATATCTGCCGGCGTGAAGATCGTCGCCGCGGGCCATATGTATATGGAGTAGATAATCCTCAATCCAAACCGCGGGGTCTGTTGTGCCATCGTAGGATTCGATATTAACGGGTTTAAACCCTTCAGGGATTTGATGATCCATTACTTTGTCAGTGAAGCATAGTGGGTGTGCGGCGCCTCTGTATTGAGCAATATCGCGACGTAGCTCGAGAGAGCGTCGTCTGCTGTGTTCGGCCCGGCCGGAGTAGTTGTATCCGGCGCGACGGTATTCGTCGTGGGTCTTGGGGCGCCCATGTGATCCATAGATAGATCTGGATTGTCTTGCCTTGTCCTCCAATATATCCCGCAAGTCCAGCACGTTCCCCTGTGGCTTCATGCTTTTTGAGCGATGCCGGGGTACGGTTTTGGTGGAGGGCTTGCACGCCTCTCTGCCCTGGCCACGAGGTGGTCGGTCTGCCGTATTGTGCGCTGGTGATGCAGGTTTGTATGCTTCCTCCTCTAGTCAGGGGAGCAACTTGTGTTTTGGGTAACTTTTGGAGGGGCATTCGAGTTCATACTCTTCGGCCGCGAGGACCTCGGTCCATCTATCGGCCAGTAGGTCTTGATCAGCTTGAAGCTGTTGTTGTTTTTTCTTTAGGCTGTTTGCCATGGCCATTAGCCTGCGTCTGAAACGCTCTTGCTCGACGGGATCCTCAGGCACGACGAATTCGTCGTCGTCGAGGCTTGCCTCGTCTCCGGAGGGAGGTAAGTAATTATCATCCTCGACCTCTTCGTCTGCCGCCCTCTCATGAGGGCTTGCTTCTGCCTCCTCCTGCACTGGATCATGTTGGAGGGGGTTGTCTTCGGCACTTTCTGGGGTGTTGTTATCTCCTGTGCCGGAATCTCCATTCTTGCTGTGGCGGGATTTAGAGCGGCGCCGCTGACGTCGGCGCTTGGGTTGTTTCTTTAAGGAATCGGCCTCTGTTGCTTCTTCGCCGTCCCCATCTTTTGGGGTGTCCACCATATATATGTCGTATGACGAGGTGGTCTTCCAGTGTCCTGTAGGCACTGGTTCTTGATAGTCTCTGGCATCGTTGTCCATACCGTCGATGTCTTCGGAGTCATAGTCGAGTACGTTGGTTAGATCGTCGACGGTGGCTACGAAGTGGGTGGTGGGTGGGCTCTGAATTTCTTCATCGTCCGCGTCCCAACCATCCTGGCCGTAGTTTGGCCAGGGCTCTCCGGATAGCGAGAGATGCTTCAGCGAATTTAAGATATTGCTGAAGGGTGAGTGCTGAAAGATGTCCGCAGCGGTGAATTCCATGATCGGCGCCCAATCGGATTCGACTGGCAGGGGCGCAGGAGGTTCGGAGTCCAGCAGAGAGTCCGGCACCTCGGAGTCATGAGCCTTATGCGGGACAAGGTAAGTATTTGGCTCCATCACCGTAGAAGTTGCAGCCCCCGAGGCGGTGTCTAGCCATCCGTCCTCGATCTGAGCGATCGGCTCCGGACTATGGGTCGGAGCGGATTCGTGTGCGGCCTCCAAGGTGCTGTCCGGCGGCAGAGTTAGGCCGTGCCCATCGTGACAGCGTGGCATGCTCGGCTGTGGCTCAGATCCATCGAAGATCAAGTCCCCGCGGATATCGGCCGTGAGGTTTAGGCTTCCAAACCTGACCTGACGGCCAGGGGCGTAGCTTTCGATCTGCTCCAGATGGCCAAGTGAGTTGGCCCGCGTGCGAAGCCGCCGAATACGAAGATCTGTCCGGGGAGAAAACTCTCACCCAGGACTGCGTCGTTGTCGATTGAAGAGGCCATCAAGCCTATCGGTGATGACACAGAGGAACTCTCAATGAAAGCACCAATGTCAGTGTCAAAACCGGCGGATCTCGGGTAGGGGGTCCCGAACTGTGCGTCTAGGCGGATGGTAACAGGAGACAAGGGACACGATGTTTTACCCAGGTTCGGGCCCTCTTGATGGAGGTAAAACCCTACGTCCTGCTTGATTGATATTGATATTGTGGATGTTTACAAGAGTGGATCTACCAAGAGATCAAGGAGGCTAAACCCTAGAAGCTAGCCTATGGTATGATTGTAATGGTTGTTGTTGTTGTTCCTACGGACTAGAGCCATCCGGTTTATATAGACACCGGAGAGGGCTAGGGTTACATAGAGTCGGTTACAATGGTAGGAGATCTACGTATCCGTATCGCCAAGCTTGCCTTCCACGCCAAGGAAAGTCCAATCCGGACATGGGACGAAGTCTTCAATCTTGTATCTTCATAGTTTTGGAGTCCGGTCGATGATGATAGTCCGGCCGATGATAGTTCGACTGATGATGGTAGTCCGGCTATCCGGACACCCCCTAATCCAGGACTCCCTCAACTCCTCTTCCGGTAAAGTCGCAGAGAAAGTCCCAGTGAAGCTTGGTAGTCCGATGTTCAGGTACTTAGTGACTTCCTTCAAGTGTCGTCCGAAAGGGGTGTCGTAATCCGGCTGAGTGAACTTGTTCCTGGGGTCCACCATCCATAGAGTAGAAATAGAGGAGAATTAGAAATGAGTAGAGAAGAGAAATCATGCGGCTTATTCTAGCGGTTGCGTCCTACAGTCAGCATGTGCTCTGATACCATCTTGTAGCGACCACGATCCCATTGGACCGAAGTCTATGTGCTTAAGTGTCATCCCTGGATTAGTAATGCTGACACACACATTACTTGAGGAATTATAACAGAGTTCAATCACACACTTATTACATCGAGTCCTCAAAAAGAGTATGATTACACAAAAATAGCATGGCTGAAGGCCATCTAAACTAAATAACTGCGGAAGCTTCAAAGGTAAATGAGTCCATCAACTCCAAGGGCATAGCTGAGTGCAAGACAACGACCTATAGCACCTTATTCATTGTCTTAGTAGTCTGCAACATGAGATGTTGCAGCCATGTAGGTCAGCACATTGAATATGCTGGCAGAGTTACACTGTAAAGCAATGAATGCAAAAACTATATCTACATGCAATATTTGGCTAGTGGAGGCTCTAAGGTTAGGATTTTGCATAAAGCTAGTTTTTCCCTACAACAAAGGAATAAATTTATTTAACTACTCCCAAGTTGTTCCAATATTTGAGAAGGATTTTGCATTAAACAAGTATCAACATTAACCCAATTCAATTAATTAACGAGTGATGCGATCAACAATAATATCCAATTCCAGATACTCAAGAATGTCCATAACCGGGGACACGGCTAACCATGATTAGTTTATACACTCGGTAGAGGTTTCACACTTTTCCCCACAAGACTTGACCGCATCCATGATCGGAAGATCGAGACATAGTCTTTCTGAAGCATTAACTCTCTACTCTGGGCAGACCGGTACACCTACTTTCCCTCTACGTCTACTAGTCCACCTCTTCGAGAGCTCATACAACTTACTCAACTATGCCAGAGCCCATAATGGCTTGTGGCTGCACACAGAAGTTTCTAGTCATGAAATATCCTATGATCCCTTTGATCCTGGGTGGCGAATCGAGGAAAAATCACACAGGTACCTCGACATTTCCCTTAATGGACAACACTAGGTTCCCCAGGTGCGCCAACCAATCCACCCAGATGTGTATTAAAGTAGCCACCTTAATGTTATCCAAGATTAACAACTCTTGTAACTTCCATGTGAAATCACGATCCAATCCCTGTCTACGAGCATGGCTAAGCATTAATAAAACATAACATATATTCTCGGGGTGATCAAAAGGTATTAGGTTCCTACCTCAAGTACTACAACCAAACCACATGTTCCTAGTCCTACTCATGTAAATATTTGAGTGGCAATACTAATGCATAGTAAAAATTGGGTATAGAAGAGTATGATCAAAGAGTAACTTGCCTTGCTGACAATCTGCAAACTCTAGAGATTCCTAGTAACAAGCTTCGCCCTACGGGTAATCTAGCGTAGACAAACAGTAGCATACATAAGCAATCACTCAAACAAAACAACGAGAAAATCCAGAAAAAACCCAGATCAAACACAAAACAAGCAAATGGCTAAACTAAATAGAAAACAAAACCTAACAACATTATTTTCATGTGGATTAGATCTTAACAGTAGGTACATGTGATTAGCTACGATTTGCAAAAAGAAATAACTCAAACGGAGATACGAAACTCAGGATACGAGCGAAACAATATCATTTACTAATCTGAACTAAACTCAAATTCTAAAGTGTCAAAATCATTATCACGTTGGTTAACTGGAAAGAAGAGATTTTTATGAAGATTTAGGCGTTGTTTTCGTCTAATTTGGACAAATGAGCAAAAAGTTTTAAGATCAGGGGCTAAATTGCGATAAAACTTATTCGCGAATAGGTCCCTGGCCGAAAATAAAACTAAAAAGAAAAAATCTATCATGCGAACATTCGTTAATAGAACTAAACAAAAGAAAACCGTTCGTTTAAACGAACTAACCAGTGAACTTTTACTAATTAAAAAAAACTAAAACGAAAAACCGATCTAATACTAAACCGACAAAACCAAAAAAACGAGATTAAAATGGTTGAACCGGGCGGTTTTACCGGTTCGCCGGAGTTTGAATGGTCGGCGGTGGCATAGACCGTATCGGGCGCGGCGGCGGCGGGCGGTGGCGGGCGGCGGCGCGAGCAACGACGCGGGGCTGCGGCAGCGGCGACGGCAGCAACATCATGGGACGGCGGGGCTAGGCAACGGTGCGGCGGCGATGCTCGGTGGCAGCGGCAGTGGTGTAGGCGAGGTTGAGGAGGAGGCGGCGGGGTCGGATGGGCCGGCTGGGTTTCAGCCCAGTCGGTCCGGAACTTTTTTTAAAATAATTTTCACCGCAGAAGAAAATCCTAAAAAATTATAAAACAATTCTAGAAACAATTTTCACCGTCCAAACATAA
Organism: Triticum aestivum; assembly: GCF_018294505.1. Taxonomy (NCBI): domain Eukaryota; kingdom Viridiplantae; phylum Streptophyta; class Magnoliopsida; order Poales; family Poaceae; genus Triticum; species Triticum aestivum. Next base: position 163,508,072 of record NC_057801.1, on the reverse strand, counting down.
TATTTAGGACAAGATGAACATTTTTCTGGACTAAAATGATATTTTCAAAAATGCAAGTTTTTATCTAATTCAAATAAATAGAAAATACAATAATAATTTGATTTTAAAATTTCTTCTCCAATATTTCTCTTCTATTGAAGAAGTCATATTATCTTCTCTCATTTATTTTTTATTATTGGAAATAATTTGGAGAGAATCTATTAAAATAAAATTGACCCTCTTTTCAAATTTGAGCTAAAATGCAAATATGAAAATTTGTGAAACCTCCAACTCTCTCCTTGGGTCCTTGAGTTGCTTAAGGTTTCTAGGATCACAACCAAAATGCAAATAAAATATGATATGCATATGATGATCTATGTATAACATCCAAATTGAAAATTGGGATGTTAGACTACCAAGGATGATTGACATACTGTCGTCCTCGAGAATATCAAGAATAACAAAGTATGTTATGATAGTAACGTTCGCAACCACAACAGGCACATCCTCACAAATACCGACGGGTATAGTGGTTTATTTATCGGCCATTTGCAAAGAGATTTCAGTAGGTGTCAACTTATTCAAATCAAGTCTACGATATAGGGAGAGAGGCATAACACTAACACCGGCTCCAAGATCACATAAAGCAGTTTTAACATAGTTTATTTTAATGGAGCATGGTATAATTGGTACTCCTTGATCTCCATGTTTATTTGGTATTCCACCCTTAAAAGTATAATTAGCAAGCATGGTGGAAATTTCAACTTCCGGTATCTTTCTTTTATTTGTAATAATATCTTTCATATACTTAGCATAAGGATTCATTTTAAGCATATCAATCAAATGCATACATAAAAAGATAGGTCTAATCATTTCAGCAAAGCGCTCAAAATCCTCATCATCCTTTTTCTTGGATGGCTTAGGAGGAAAAGGCATGGGTTTATGAACCCATGGTTCTCTTTCTTTATCATGCTTCCTAGCAACGAAGTCTCTCTTATCATAACATTGATTATTTGATTGTGGGTTATCAAGATCAACAGCAGGTTCACTCTGTACATCACTGTTATTACTAGGTTGAGCACTAACATGAACATCATCATTAACATTATCACTAGGCTCATGTTCATCACCAGATTGTGTCTCAGCATCAGAAATGGAAATATCATTGGGTTTCTCAAGTGTGTTAACAGCAGGTTCACTAGAAGCATGCAAAGTCCTATCATTTTTCTTTTTCTTTTTATTAGAAGGACTGGGTGCATCAACATTAGTTCTCTGAGAATCTTGCTCAACTCTCTTAGGATGGCCCTCAAGATACAAAGGTTCCTGAGTCATTCTACCACCTCTAGTCATAACTCTTACAGCATTGTCATTATTCTTATTATTTAATTCATGGAGCAATTCATCTTATGCCTTAAGCACTTGTTCAACTTGAGTGGTAACCCTGGATGCATGTTTACTAATAAGATTAAGGTCACCTTTAACTCTAGACATATAATCACTCAAGTGTTCAACCATAAAGGCATTATGTTTCAATTTCTACCAACATAAGCATTGAAGTTTTCTTGTTTAACAATAAAAGTATCAAACTCATCCAAGCATTGACTAGCATAATTATTACGAGGGATATCACCTTCATCAAATATATAGAGAGAATTTACCTTTACTACCTGTGTCGGGTTATCAAGACCATGTATTTCTTCAATAGGTGGTAATTTCTTAACATCTTCAGCTTTAATACCTTTTCTTTCATAGATTTCTTTGCCTCTTGCATATCTTCAGGACTGAGAAATAGAATACCCCTTTTCTTCGGAGTTGGCTTAGGAGTTGGTTAAGCAAGTGTCTAGTCATTATCATTACTCAATATATTATTCAATAGAAATTCAGCTTGCTCAACAGTTCTTTCCCTGAAAACACAATCAGCACAACTATCCAGGTGGTCTCTGGAAGCATCGGTTAGTCCATTATAAAATATATCAAGTATTTCATTTTTCTTGAGCGGATGATCATGCAAAGCATTAAGTAATTGGAGAAGCCTCCGCCAAGCTTGTGGGAGACTCTCTTCTTCAATTTGCACAAAATTAAATATTTCCCTTAAGGCGGCTTGTTTCTTATGAGTAGGAAAATATTTTGCAGAAAGTAATAAATCATATCCTGGGGACTACGCACACAACCTGGATCAAGAGAATTAAACCATATTTTAGCATCACCCTTTAATGAGAAAGGAAACAATTTAAGGATATAATAATAGCTAAATTTTTCCTCATGAGTAAATAGGGTGGCTATATCATTCAATTTAGTAAGATGTGCCACAATAGTTTCAGATAAATAGCCATAGAAAGGATAAGATTCAAGCAAAGTAATTAACTCAGGATCGACAGAGAAATCATAATCCTTATCAGTAACGCAGATAGGTGAAGTAGCAAATGTAGGGTCATATTGCATTCTAGCATTCAAAGACTTTTCTTTCAGCTTAGCTAACAGTTTCTTAAGATCATATCTATCATTGCAAGCAAGAAAGTCTCTCGCAGTTTCTTCATCCATAACATAACCCTGAAGTACAATAGGCAATTCATATCTAGGGGTAGAATCTTCATCATCATTTTCATTAATATCGTCAGTTTCAATTATTTCATTCTCTCTAACCCAAGCAAGTTGTTCATCAAGAAATTCACCTAATGGCACAGTATTATCAAGCAGAGAAGTAGTTTCATCATAAGCATCATGCATAGCAGAAGTGGCATCATCAATAATGTGTGACATATCAGAATAAATAGCAGGTGCAGGTATAGGTGTCGCAAATTTACTCATAACAGAAGGTGAATCAACTGCAGAGCTAGATGGCAGTTCCTTACCTCCCCTCGTAGTTGAGGGAAAAATCTTGGTTCTTTCATCTTTGAAGTTCCTCATAGTGATCAGCAGAAATAAATCCCAAGTGACTCAAAGAATAGAGCTATGCTCCCCAGCATCCGCGCCAGAAAAAGGTCTTGATAACCCACAAGTATAGGGGATCGCAACAGTTTTCGAGGGTAAAGTATTCAACCTATTGATTCGACACAAGGGGAGCCAAAGAATATTCTCAAGTATTAGCAGCTGAGTTGTCAATTCAACCACACCTGAAATACTTAATATTTGCATCAAAGTATTTAGTAGCAAAGTAGTATGGAGGTAATGGTAACGGTGGCAAAAGTAACAGTAGCAGTTTTGTAGCAATCGTAACAGTGGCAACGGAAAAGTAACTAAGCAAATATCAATATGTGAAAAGCTCGTAGGCAATGGATCAATGATGGATAATTACGTCGGATGCAATTCATCATGCAACAGTTATAACATAGGGTGACACGAAACTAGCTCCAGTTCATCAATGTAATGTAGGCATGTATTCCGAATATAGTCATGCGTGCTTATGGAAAAGAACTTGCATGACATCTTTTGTCCTACCCTCCCGTGGAAGCAGGGTCCTATTGGAAACTAAGGGATATTAAGGCCTCCTTTTAATAGAGTACCCGACCAAAGCATTAGCACTTAGTGAATACATGAACTCCTCAAACTACGGTCATCACCGGGAGTGGTCCCGATTATTGTCACTTCGGGGTTTCCGTATCATAACACATAGTAGATGAATATTGACTTGCAAGATAGGATCAAGAACTCACATACATTCATGAAAACATAATAGGTTCATATGTGAAATCATGGCACTCGAGCCCTAGTGACAAGCATTAAGCATGGCAAAGTCATAACAACATCAATCTTAGAACATAATGGATACTAGGGATCAAACCCTAACAAAACTAACTCGATTACATGGTAAATCTCATCCAACCCATCACCGTCCAGCAAGCCTATGATGGGATTACTCACGCATGGCGGTGAGCATCATGAAATTGGTGATGGAGGATGGTTGATGATGACGATGGTGACGTATTCCCCTCTCTGAAGCCCCGAACGGACTCCAGATCAGCCTCCCGAGGAAGATTAGGGTTTGGCGGCGGCTCCATATTGTAAAACGTGATGAATCCTTCTCTTTGATTTTTTTCTCCCCGAACATTAATATATGGAGTTGGAGTTGAGGTCGGTGGAGGTCCAGGGGGCACACGAGGCAGGGGCGCGCCCTAGTGGGTGGGGCGCGCCTTGCACCCTCGTGCACAGGGTGTGGGGCCCCTTACGCTGATTCTTTCGCCAATATTTTTTATTAGTTCCAAAATGTGTCTCCGTGGATTTTCAAGTCATTCCAAGAACTTTTATTTCTGCACAGAAATAACACCATGGCAATTCTGCTGAAAACAACGTCAGTCCGGGTTAGTTCCATTTAAATCATGCAAGTTAGAGTCCAAAACAAGGGCAAAAGTGTTTGGAAAAATAGATACGTTGGAGACATATAACACGACGAAAAGGAAAAGTTGTTGGGAATATGCCCTAGAGGCAATAATATTGTATTACTATATTTCTGTGTTCATAACTAAAAGTTTATATTTCATGCAATAACTGTTATGATCCTGGAATATGCGATTTAGTGGAAAACTCATATGCATGTGTGGAATGATAAACGGTATAATATAGGTTCCTAGTCTGGCCTCTAAGACTGGCTCAAGTATTGTTAATGATCATGTTTCAGTATATCGTTAAGCATAATGATAGTCCTGAAACAACATTCAGAGTATAATGTTAGAAGAACGATCATATTGAATCAACCCAATCTTGTTTGTTACACTTTGAGATAATATGATCTGTAATTAATTGTTATAACATGGAGTTTTAACATGTGTTTTTAGTTCCTCTGGCCATGCGAGTATCATAGTCACTTCCTACCGTATGGTGGAATTTGGGGTTGCTAAACATCATCAGTAACTGATATGTGTCTGTCGTGTCTATTTTTTATTGTTTCATTCCAATATTCTATAACTTTCACATACTTTTGGCAACATTTTATATTATTTTTTAGACTAACATATTGATCTGGTGCCTAGTGCTAGTTCTTATTTGTTGCAATTTTTTTGTTCACGGTATATTGATGGCTCCGTCGTATCTATAATTTTTGATTGTTTCATGCCAATATTCTACAACTTTCATATACTTTTGCCAACTTTTTATACTATTTTTGGGACTAACATATCGATCCAGTGCCCAACGCCAGTTCATGTTTGTTGCATTTTTTTGTTTCATAGAATATCCATATCAAACGGAGTCCAAATGCAATAAAAACTTATGGAAATGTTTTTGGAATATATGATATTTTTGGGAAAAATAATCAACGTGAGACGATGCTCGAGGGGAATACAAGCCATAGGGGCACGGCACAGGGGTTAGGGCGTGCCCTGGACCCTTATTGTCACCATGTAAGGCGGTTGGTTCCCTTCTTTGACCGCAAGGAAGCTAATATCCGGATAAAAATCGTGTTAAAATTTCAGCCCAATCGGAGTTACGGATCCCCGAGAATTTAAGAAACGGTGAAAGGCCAGAATCTAGGAGCGCAAAAATAGAAGGAAACAGATATATATCCAATCTAGGATCGGCTATCGCCCCTCCGCCACCATGAAGTCCATGGACCAGAGGAGAAACCCTTCTCCCATATAGGGGGGAGGTCAAGGAAGAAGGAGAAGGAGGGGGCTCTCTACCCCTCTCTCCCGATGGCGCCGGAACACCGTCGGGGCCATCATCGTGACGGCGATCTACACCAAGAACTTCACTACCATCATCACCAACTATCTCTCCCTCTATGCAGTGGTGTAACCTCTCTTTTACCCATTGTAATATCTACTTAAACATGGTGATCAACACTATATATTATTTCCCAATGATGTATAGCTATCCTATGATGTTTGAGTAGATCCGTTTTGTCCTATGGGTTGATTGATGATCGTGATCAGTTTGAGTTGCATGTTTTATTATTGGTGTTGTCCTATGGTGCTCTCCATGTCACGCAAGCGTGAGGGATCCCCACTGTAGGGTGTTGCAATACGTTCATGATTAGCTTATGGTGGGTTGCTAGAGCGACAAAAGCTTAAACCACTACTAGGAAAAGGGCTATAGATGATATGGACATTAATGGCGCACCAGACATGTGGTGCGCCATTAGTATATACTAATGGCGCACCATGTGTTGGTGCACCATTAGTGTCCAAATACTAATGGCGCACCACATCCACGGTGCGCCATTAGTAACAATTTTTTTTCAAAACTAGTAATGGCGCACCAGGGGATAGTGCGTCATTACTAGTTAAACTAGTAATGGCGCACCACATCCACAGTGCGCCACTAGTAAAAAAATTTCAAACTTTTTTTTCAAAGTTAGTAATGGCGCACCGTAGGTGTGGTGCGCCATTACTAGTTAAAACTAGTAATGGCGCACCACACACACGGTGCGCCATTACTAACAATTTTTTTTTATTTTTTTTATTTTTTATTTTTTTTTCAAAACTAGTAATGGCGCACCGTGGGAGTGGTGCGCCATTACTAGTTCACTAGTAATGGCGCACCACTCCCACGGTGCGCCATTACTAACTTGGCCCAAAAATTCCACCGAATGCACCCCCTCCCCCCCCCCCCCGGTGGACCGCCTTTTCAGTTTTAAAAAAATAAAAGAAAATAAGTTTCCCATGTGATATGTGGTCTAGTTGTTGGGAAAATTTACAAATATGAATTTCGACTTTATTTGCAAAATATCTCTGGAAATTTGTAAAATGGGCATAACTTTTGCATACGAACTCGGATGAAAAAGTTTTTTATATGAAAAATTATCTCCTCGAAAAGTTACATCGTGGGCTATTCTAATGGCGCGCCAAAATCCCGTTAAACATTTTCAAAATCCCCAAAAACCTAATAGAAAAAAGTTACGGGGCTTTCAAGATCTAGAGGCAAAAAAATTTAAAAAATTTCAAACTTACTAGTGGCGCACCGTGGATGTGGTGCGCCACTAGTAACAGAAAAAGATTGGTTTTGATTCTTTTTAAAAAAAATCAAAAAATGATACGTAATATGACCGGGAAGTTTGAAATATTTTTCAAAATTTCATCATAGTCATGAACATGAACAAAGTCCTAGACATCAACAAGGTATAATAGGATTGATATGCTAGATATATCAACAAGTGCCTGTGAAGTGAGCTGGTGCTGGGGTTGGATAGAACTCTGAAGTTAAGCGTTCTTGGGCTGGAGTAGTGTGAGGATGGGTGACCTTTCGGGAAGTTTGACCATGGAGTGCGATTTGACCTGAGATTAAGCATATTGACCCGAGATTAAGCCATAGCGACCTGAGATTAAGAAAAAAACGAAAAAAAATTGAAAAAAAATTGAAAAAAATTTCTGAATTTTTTTTTGAAAAATATTGTTACTAATGGCGTACTTCTATGTGGTGCGCCATTAGTATACCAGATACTATCTAATGGCGTAGTGCTAGTGGCGCACATGTAGTGCGCCATTAGTAGCGAAAACAGGTGCGCCACTAGCAGACCTTTTTCTAGTAGTGACCCGAGTAAGGGGGTTGTTGCGTATGGGAATAAAGAGGACTTGATACTTTAATGCTATGGTTGGGTTTTACCTTAATGATCTTTAGTAGTTATGGATGTTTGCTGGAGTTCCAATCATAAGTGCATATTGTTGGGCAACATAGCATGCAATTTCAAAAAAAATCCTATGATCATGCAAGATCTATCTAGGAGATGCATAGCAACGAGAGGGGGAGAGTGTGTCCACGCGCCCTCCTAGACCGAAAGCGGAAGCATTAGTTAACGCGGTTGATGTAGTCGAATGTCTTCATGATCCAACTGATCCAAGTACCGAACGTACGACACCTCCGTGTTCAGCACACATTCACCTTGATGACGTCCCTCAAACTCTTGATCCAGTAGAGGGTTGAGGGAGAGTTCCTACAGCATGACGGTATGGTGACAGTGTTGATGATGTGATCCGCGTAGGGCTTCACATAAGCACTACGATGCTATGACTGAAGGAGTAAACTTTGGAAGGGGGCACCGCACACGCCTAAGAGAAATCTTGGTGTTCCTTTGGGGTGCCCCTGGCCACGTATATAAAGGAGGTGGAGGAGGAGTCCTGCGGCCAAGGAGGGCGCACAAAGGGGGGAGTCCTAGTTGGACTCCTAGTCCAAGTAAGATTCGTCCCCCCTCCTTACAATCAATGGAGAGGGGAAAGGGGAACAGATAGGGGGAGAAGGAAAGAGGGGGCCACGCCCCACCCCTTGTCCAATTAGGATTAGGGCAAGGGGGCGTGCGCCACCTCCCGTGGCCTGCCTCCTCTCCTCCACTATGGCCCAATAGGCCCAATAACTTTCCTGGGGGGTTCCGGTAACCTCCCGGTACTCCAAAAAATCACCGATCTTCTTCGGAACCATTCCGGTGTTCGTATATAACCTTCCAATATATCAATCTTTATGTATCGACCATTTCGAGACTCCTCGTCATGTTCATGATCTCATCCGGGACTCCGAACAAACTTCGGTCAGAAAAAACACATAACTCATAATACAAATCGTCATCGAACGTTAAGCATGCAGACCCTATAGGTTCGAGAACTATGTACACATGATTGAGACACATCTCCGATCAATAACCAATAGCGGAACCTGGATGGTCATATTGACTCCCACATATTCTATGAAGATCTTTATCGGTCAAATCGCACAACAACATACGTTGTTCCCTTTGTCATCGGCATGTTACTTGCCCGAGATTCAATCGTCGGTATCATCATACCTAGTTCAATCTCATTATCGGCAAGTCTCTTTACTCATTTCATAATGCTTCATCTCGTAACTAACTCATTAGTCACATTGCTGGCAAGGCTTATAGTGATGAGCATTAACGAGAGGGCCCAGAGATACCTCTCTGATACATGGAGTGACAAATCCTAATCTTGATCTATGAAAACTCAACAAACACCTTCGGAGACACCTATAGAGCATCTTTCTAATCACCCAGTTATGTTGTGATGTGTGATAGCACACAAGGTGTTCCTCTGGTATTCGGGAGTTGCATAATCTCATAGTCAGAGGAATATGTATAAGTCATGAAGAAAGCAGTAGCAATAAAACTATAACGATCATAATGCTAAGCTAACGGATGGGTATTGTCCATCACATCATTCTCTAATGATGTGATCCCGTTCATCAAGTGACAACACATGTCTATGGTTAGGAAACATCACCATCTTTGATTAACGAGCTAGTCAAGTAGAGGCATACTGGCGACACTATGTTTTTTAAACATATTCACACATGTACTAAGTTTCTGGTTAATACAATTATAGCATGAATAATAAAGATTTATCATGATATAAGGAAATATATAAATAACAACTTTATTATTGCCTCTAGGGCATATTTCCTTCATTCTCCCACTTGCACTAGAGTCAATAATCTAGCTTACGTAGTAATAATTCTAACACCCATGGAGTCTTGGTGCTGATCATGTTTTTCTCGTGGAAGAGGCTTAGTCAACGGATCTGCAACATTCAGATCAATATGTATCTTGCAAATCTCTATGTCTCCCTGCTTGACTTGAACGCGGATGGAATTGAAGTGTCTCTTGATGTGTTTGGTTCTCTTGTGAAATCTGGATTCTTTTGCCAAGGCAATTGCACCAGTATTGTCACAAAAGATTTTCATTAGACCCGATGCACTAGGTATTACACCTAGATTGGATATGAACTCCTTCACCCAGACTCCTTCATTTGCTGCTTATGAAGCAGCTATGTACTCCGCTTCACATGTAGATCCCGCCACGACGCTCTGCTTGGAACTGTACCAACTGACATCTCCACCATTCAATATAAATACGTATCCGGTTTGCGACTTAGAGTCATCCGGATTAGTGTCAAAGCTTGCATCAACGTAACCATTTACAACAAGCTCTTTGTCACCTCTATAAACGAGAGACATATCCTTAGTCCTTTTCAAGTATTTCAGGATGTTCTTGACCGCTGTCCAGTGATCCACTCCTGGATTACTTTGGCACCTCCCTACTATACTTATATCAAGGCACACATCAGGTCTGGTGCACAACATTTCATACATGATAGAACCTGTGGCTGAAGCATAGGGAATGACTTTCATTTTCTCTCTATCTTCTGCGGTGGTCGGGCATTGAGTCTGACTCAACTTCACACCTTGTAACACAGGCAAGAACCCTTTCTTTAACTAATCCATTTTGAACTTCTTCAAAACTTTGTCAAGGTGTGTCCTTTGTGAAAGTCAAATTAAGCATCTTGATCTATCTCTATAGATCTTGATGCCCAATATGTAAGCAGCTTCACCGAGGTCTTTCATTGAAAAATTCTTATTCAAGTATCCTTTTATGCTATCCATAAATTCTGTATTATTTCCAATCAACAATATGTCATCCACATATAATATTAGAAATGCTATAGAGCTCCCACTCACTTTCTTGTAAATACAGGCTTCGCCAAAAGTCTGTATAAAACCATATGCTTTGATCGCATTATCAAAGCGTATATTCCAACTCCGAGAGGCTTGCACCAGTCCATAAATGGATCGCTGGAGCTTGCACACTTTGTTAGCACCTTTTGGATCAACAAAACCTTCTGGTTGCATCACATACAATTCTTCTTTAAGAAATCTATTAAGGAATGTAGTTTTGACATCCATTTGCCAAATTTCATAATCATAAAATGCGACAATTGCTAACATGATTCGGACAGACTTAAGCATCACTACAGGTGAAAAGGTTTCATCGTAGTCAACTCCTTGAACTTGTCAAAAACCTTTCACAACAAGTCAAGCTTTGTAGACAGTAACATTACCGTTAATGTCAGTCTTCTTCTTGAAGATCCATTTATTTTCTATGGCTTGCCGATCATCGGGCAAGTCCACCAAAGTCCACACTTTGTTCTCATACATGGATCTCATCACAGATTTGATGGCCTCAAACCATTTCGCGGAATCTGGGCTCATCATCGCTTCCTCATAGTTCGTAGGTTCATCATGGTCTAGTAACATGACTTCCAGAATAGGATTACCGCACCACTCTGGTGCGGATCGTACTCTGGTTAGCCTACGAGGTTCGGTAGTAACTTGATCTGAAGTTTCATGATCATCATCATTAGCTTCCTCACTAATTTGTGTAGTTATCACTGGAAATAATTTCTTTGATGAACTACTTTCCAATTCAGGAGAAGGTACAATTACCTCATCAAGTTCTACTTTCCTCCCACTCACTTCTTTCGAGAGAAACTCCTTCTCTAGAAAGGATCCATTCTTAGCAACGAATATCTTGCCTTCGGATCTGTGATAGAAGGTGTAACCAACAGTTTCCTTTGGGTATCCTATGAAGACGCACTTCTCCGATTTGGGTTCGATCTTATCAGGTTGAAGCTTTTTCACATAAGCATCGCAGCCCCAAACTTTAAGAAACGACAACTTGGGTTTCTTGCCAAACCACAGTTCATATGATGTCATCTCAATGGATTTCGATGGTACCCTATTTAATGTGAATGTTGTTGTCTCTAAAGCATAACCCCGAAACACCAGCGGTAAATCAGTAAGAGACATCATAGATCGCACCATATCCAATAAAGTATGGTTATGACGTTCGGACACACCATTACACTCTGGTGTTCTAGGTGGCGTGAGTTGCAAAACTATTCCACATTGTTTCAAATGAAGACCAAACTCGTAGATCAAATATTTGCCTCCCCGATCAGATCGTAGAAACTTTATTTTCTTGTTACGATGATTTTCCACTTCACTCTTAAATTCTTTGAACTTTTCAAATGTTTCAGACTTATGTTTCATTAAGTAGATATACCCATATCTGCTCAAATCGTCTATGATGGTCAGAAAATAATGATACCTGCCACGAGCCTCAACACTCATTGGACCGCATAAATCGGTATGTATTATTTCCAATAAGTCAGTAGCTTGTTCCATTGTTCTGGAGAACAGAGTTTTAGTCATCTTGCCCATGAGGCATGGTTCGCAAGCACCAAGTGATTCATAATCAAGTGATTCCAAAAGCCCATCAGCATGGAGTTTCTTCATGTGCTTTACACCAATATGACCTAAACGGTAGTGCCACAAATAAGTTTCACTATCATTATCAACTTTGCATCTTTTGGCTTCAATATTATGAACATGTGTATCACCACGATCGAGATTCAACAAAAATAGACCACTCAACAAGGGTGCATGACCATAAAAGATATTACTCATATAAATAGAACAACCATTATTCTCTGATATAAATGAATAATCGTCTCGCATCAAATAGGATCCAGATATAATGTTCATGCTCAACGCTGGCACCAAATAACAATTATTCAGGTCTAAAACTAATCCCGAAGGTAGATATAGAGGTAGCGTGCCGACGGCGATCACATCGACCTTGGAACTATTTCCGCCGCGCATCGTCACCTCGTCCTTAGACAATCTTCGTTTAATCTGTGGCCCCTGTTTCGAGTTGCAAATATGAGCAACAAAACCAGTATCAAATATCTAGGCGCTACTACGAGCATTAGTACGGTACACATCAATAACATGTATATCAGATATACCTTTCACTCTGCCATCCTTCTTATCCGCCAAATACTTGGGTCAGTTCCACTTCCAGTGACCAGTCCCTTTGCAGTAGAAGCACTCAGTTTCAGGCTTAGGTCCAGACTTGGGCTTCTTCCCAGAATTAGCAACTTGCTTGCTATTCTTCTTGAAGTTCCCCTTCTTCCCTTTGCCCTTTTTCTTGAAACTAGTGGTCTTGTTAACCATCAACACTTGATGCTCCTTCTTGATTTCTACCTCCGCAACCTTTAGCATTGCCAAGAGCTCGGGAATAGTATTTTCCATCCCTTGCATATTATAGTTCATCATGAAGCCTTTATAGCTTGGTGGCGGTGATTGAAGAACTCTGTCAATGAAACTATCATCAGGAAGATTAACTCCCAGCTGAGTCAAGTGGTTATGGTACCCAGACATTCTGAGTATGTGTTCACTGACATAACTATTCTCCTCCATCTTGCAGCTATAGAACTTGTTGGAGACTTCATATCTCTCAACTCGGGCATTTGCTTGAAATATTAACTTCAACTCTTGGAACATCTCATATGCTCCATGACGTTCAAATCGTCGTTGAAGTCCCGATTCTAAGCCGTAAAGCATGGCACACTGAACTATCGAGTTGTCATCAGATCGAGTCTGCCAGACGTTCATAACGTCAGCATCGGCTCCTGTAGCAGGCCTTTTACCTAGTGGTGCTTCCTGGATGTAATTCTTCTGTGTAGCAATGAGGATAATCCTCAAGTTACGAACCCAGTCCGTGTAATTTCTACCATCATCTTCCAACTTAGCTTTCTCTAGGAATGCATTAAAATTCAAGGGAACGGTAGCACGGGCCATTGATCTATAACAACATAGATATGCAAAAAAACTATCAGGACTAAGTTCATGATAAATTAAGTTCAATTAATCATATTACTAAAGAACTCCCACTTAGATAGACATCCCTCTAGTCATCTAAATGATCACGTGATTCATATCAACTAAACCATGTCCGATCATCACGTGAGATGGAGTAGTTTTCAATGGTGAACTTCTCTATGTTGATCATATCTACTATATGATTCACGTTCGACCTTTCGATCGCAGTGTTCTGAGGCCAAATCTGCATGTGCTAGTCTCGTCAAGTTTAACCCGAGTATTCTGCATGTGCAAAACTGGCTTGCACCCACTGTATGTGAACGTAGAGCTTATCACACCCGATCATCACGTGGTATCTCAACACAAGGAAATGTAGCAACAGTGCATACTTAGGGAGAACACTTATACCTTGAAATTTAGTGAGGGGTCATCTTATAATGCTACTGTCGTACTAAGCAAAATAAGATGCATAAAAGATAAACATCACATGCAATCAAAATAGGTGACATGATATGGCCATCATCATCTCGTGCCTTTGATCTCCATCTCCAAAGTACCGTCATGATCTCCATCGTCACCGGCTTGACACCTTGATCTCCATCGTAGCATCGTTGTTGTCTCGCCAACTATTGCTTCTATGACTATCGCTACCGCTTAGTGATAAAGTAAAACAATTACATGGTGATTGCATTTCATGCAATAAAGAGACAACCATATGGCTCCTGCCAGTTGCCGACCACTCTGTTACAAAACATGATCATCTCATCCAACAATTTATATCTCATCATGTCTTGACCATATCACATCACAACAAGCCCTGCAAAAACAAGTTAGACGTCCTCTACTTTGTTGTTGCAAGTTTTACGTGGCTGCTACGGGCTTCTAGCAAAAACAGTTCTTACCTACGCATCAAAACCACAACGATTTTTCGTCAAGTGTGTTGTTTTAACCTTCAACAAGGACCGGCCATAGTCAAACTCGATTCAACTAAAGTTGGAGAAACAGACACCCGCCAGCCACCTGTGTGCAAAGCACGTCGGTAGAACCAGTCTCATGAAAGCGGTCATGTAATGTCGGTCTGGGCCGCTTCATCCAACAATACCGCCGAATCAAAGTAGGATGATGGTACGCAATATGACTATTATCACCCACAACTCTTTGTGTTCTACTCGTGCCTATCATCTACACATAGATCTGGCTCTGATACCACTGTTGGGGAACGTAGCATGCAATTTCAAAAAAATCCCATGATCATGCAAGAACTATCTAGGAGATACCTAGCAACAAGAGGGGGAGAGTGTGTCCACGTACCCTCGTAGACCAAAATCGGAAGCATTAGTTAACATGGTTGATGTAGTCGAACGTCTTCACGATCCAACCGATCCAAGTACCAAACGTACCACACCTCCGTGTTTAGCACATGTTCAGCTCGATGACGTCCCTTAAACTCTTGATCCAGTAGAGGGTCGAGGGAGAGTTCCTACAGCACCATGGCATGGTGACGGTGCTGCTGATGTGATCCGCGCAGGGCTTCGCCTAAGCACTATGATGCTATGACTGGAGGAGTAAACTCTGGAAGGGGGCACCGCACACAACTAAGAGAAATCTTGGTGTGCCTTTGGGGTGCCCCCTGGCCACGTATATAAAGGAGGGGGGCAGGAGGCCGGCGGCCAAGGAGGGCGCACCAAGGGGGGAGTCCTACTTGGACTCCTAGTCCAAGTAGGATTTGCCCCCCTCCTTCCAGTCAATGGAGAGGGGAAAGAGGAAGGGAGAGAGGAAGAAGGAAAGAGGGGGGCCGCGCCCCCTCCCCTTGTCCAATTCGGATTGGGGAAAGGGGGGGTGTGCGCCACCTCACGTGGCTTGCCTACTCTCCTCCACTATGCCCCAATAGGCCCAATAACTTTCCCGGGGGGTTTCGGTAACCTCCCAGTACTCTGAAAAATCTCCGATCTTCTTCAGAACCATTCCGGTGTCCATATATAACCTTCCAATATATCAATCTTTATTTCTCGACCATTTCTAGACTCCTCGTCATGTCTATGATCTCATTTGGGACTCCGAACAAACTTCGGTCATCAAAAACACATAAGTCATAATACAAATCATCATCGAACATTGAGTGTGCGGACCCTATGGGTTCGAGAACTATGTAGACATGATTGAGAAACATCTCCGACCAATGACCAATAGCGGAACCTAGATGGTCGTACTGGTTCCCACATATTCTATGAAGATCTTTATTGGTCAAACCACGCAACAACATACGTTGTTCCCTTTGTCATCGATATGTTACTTGCCCAAGATTTGATCGTTGGTATCATCGTACCTAGTTCAATCTTGTTACCGACATGTCTCTTTACTCTTTCTGTAATGCTTCATCTCGTAACTAACTCATTAGTTACATTGCTTGCAAGGCTTATAGCGATGAGCATTACCGAGAGGGCCCAGAGATACCTCTTCGATACATGGAGTGACAAATCCTTATCTTGATTTATGCCAACTCAACAAACACCTTCGGAGACACCTGTAGAGCATCTTTATAATCACCCAATTATGTTGTGACATTTATAGCACACAAGGTGATCTTCCGGTATTTGGGAGTTGCATAATATCATAGTCAGAGGGATATGTATAAGTCATGAAGAAAGCAGTAGCAATAAAACTGTAACGATCATAATGCTAAGCTAATGGATGCACTACAAAAAGAAGACACATCCGTGACATTTTGGGCCAAACGAAACTTTTTTCTGTCATACTTATGACACTTCTATGACGATCATTGTGAAAAAACCCGGTATCATCATAGATGTGGTGGGCTCCTACTTCTATGACAAAAAATCATGACAAAAATGTGCTTTTCGTCCTAGGCGGGCCGAAGACGCAGTTGCATGACATACTTTGGGCCATCCAGGATGGAAAAAACCATGGTAGAAGCGAGGGTGAGGAAAATTTCGGGAAGTTCCCGGTTATGGTGGGTGCTCGGGGGCCGATCGATGCGCTTTTATCTCGCACACGTACGTGCGTGTGTGTGTGAGGCGTTAGCTCTAACTGAACCCGAGTGAGGCGTTGCCTAACTGAACCCGAGCGATTGCACTGCAGGCTACGCATTACTGAACCCGAGCGATCGTGCGATTCCTTCGCTACTGCTGCTAACTGAAGCCGATCGATGCTGCCTCTGGATGAACAGTGAGCGTTGCAGGGGGGTTGGATGAACAGTGAGCGGTGGGGGTGGATGAACAGAACCCCGTGGTGTTGCCTCTGGATGAATAGGACCCCGATCGATCGAGCCGGTTGGGGATGGATGAATAGGACCCCGTGGAGGGCTGGACGAACAGGACGACCCCGTGGAGGGTTGGATGAACAGTAGACGATGGAGGGGTGGATGAACAGTAGCCCGTGGAGGGGTGGTTGAACAGGAGCCCGTGGAGAGGGGTGGTTGAACAGTAGCCGGTGGAGTAGCGTGCGGTGGAGGCTGGATGAACAGGAGCCCGTGGATGAACTGTCGCAGGTGGAGGCTGGAGGAGGTCGACGATGGATGAACAGTAGCCCATGGAGGCTGGAGGAGGTCGATGATGGAGATGAACAATACCCCATGGAGTCCTGTTTTGCGGTACACCACACCCCTCCCGATGAACAGGACCCCCGTTTCGACCGTAGCGCTCCAACACAAGTCTGTTTCGTCCATTTTGCGGTACGCCACAGCCCTCGCGATCAACACGACCCCCGTTTCGACCGTAGGAGGTCCGTTTCCTCCGTTTTGCGGTACGCCAGACCTCTCCCGATGAAATCACAAGTTCTCCCTGGGTGATTTTGGTAATTAATGTCAACATATCTCTTGTTGGACTAACACTTTTATCTAGTATGTTTCAGATAAGTTCAACAATGAAGTGGCATGGACTAGAGGATGTGGAACCCCTTCAAGATGCTAAGGACAAAGGATTGGCTCAAGCTCCAAGATCAAGACTCTACATTTTATATTTAAGTGATCCTAGATCACATTGAGTCTATAGGAAAAGCCAGTACTATCACGACGGGGTGAGGTCTTGCTTAATGGCTTGCTTGCTCAAAGTGCTTAGTGATATGCTCCAAAGTCCTCAACTACTTTCTCACATCCACATATGACCCAAAACCAAAAGTCAAACTAGGACCCACTGATTCGTTCTATCCGGCACCACCGAGTTCAGATGTCATAGCCACTGCCACAAACCCTAGGCAAACCGGTCTCCCCGATAGGGATCTCGGTCTCACCGAAATGGGATTGTAATCTCTCTGTTTAACTTATTACCAAAATCGGTCTTACCGAGTTTGTATAATCGGTCCTACCAAGATTACAATGTAAACTCTCTGTTTCCTTTTCATAACATTTCGGTCCCACCAAGATGAGCGAATCGGTCACACCGAGTTTACCTGACCAATTCTCTGGTTAGCTTATTACGAAAATCGGTCTCACCGAGCCTGTGTAATTGGTCTCACCGAGATTACATTATGCCCTAACCCTAACAATGTCGGTCCTACTGAGTTGCATGTCGGTCCAACCGAAAATCCTAACGGTCACTAGATTTACTGAATCAGTCTAACCGAGTTTCTCAATTTGGTCCCACCGAGATTGGTAAGTTGTGTGTAACGGTTAGAATTTTTGTGGAGGCTATATATACCCCTCCACCTCTTCATTCGTGGAGAGAGCCATTAGAACAAACCTACACTTCCAACTTACATCTTCTAAGAGAGAACCACCTACACTTGTGTTGAGGTCAAGATATTCCAATCCTACCATATGAATCTTGATCTCTAGCCTTCCCCAAGATGCTTTCCACTCAAACCTTCTTTCCACCAAATCCAAATCCTGTGAGAGAGAGTTGAGTGTTGGGGAGACTACCATTTGAAGCACAAGAGCAAGGAGTTCATCATCAACACACTATTTGTTACTTCTTGGAGAGTGGTGTCTCCTAGATTGGCTAGGTGTCACTTGGAGCCTCCGACAAGATTGTGGAGTTGAACCAAGGAGTTTGTACAGGCAAGGAGATCGCCTACTTCGTGAAGATCTACCGCTAGTGAGGCAAGTCCTTCGTGGACGATGGCCATGGTGGGATAGACAAGGTTGCTTCTTCGTGGACCCTTTTTGGGTGGATCCCTTCGTGGACTCGCGCAGACGTTACCCTTCGTGGGTTGAAGTCTCCACAAACATGGATGTACGATAGCACCACTTATCAGAACCACAGCAAAAACATCTGTGTCTCCTATTGCGTTTGCACTCTCCAAACCCTTCCCTTTACATTCTTGCAAGTTGCATGCTTTACTTCCCTCTGCTCATATACTCTTTGCATGCTTGCTTGATATGTATTGTGATTGTTAAACTTGTGCCAAAACTCCACTTAAACTTAAAGAAACTAAAAACTGCAACTTTAAGTACTTAGTGTCTAATCAACCCCCCCCCCCTCTAGACACCTCTTCTCGTTCCTTTCAATTGGTATCAGAGCTTTGGCCTCCATTGCTTTGGTTTAATCACCATTGGAGGAAGATGGACGAGTCTACTTTGGGGAGTCTTAGACATAGAGTGCCTATTCTTGATGGGGAATATTTTCATGAGTGGAAAAATGAGATGCTTGTGATTTTCAAGATTTACGTGGGTGTTTTTATAGATGATAAATCGCAGGTCCAAAAGATCTTCAAAAACTTCACTAGGAAGGCCCAAAATCAATTTGAAGTGAAGATCAAGAAGGTTCGCAGTGACAATGGTATGGAGTTCGAGAACGTAAATGTGGACACCTTTCTTGACGAAGAACGGATTTCACATGAGTTCTCAGCTACGTACACACCGCAACAAAATGGAGTTGTTGAGTGGAAGAACCGGACACTCATCAAAATGGCAAGAAGGATGCTTGATGATTTCAAGACACCGAAGCACTTTTGGGCAGAAGCGGTTGAGACAGCTTGTCATGCAACAAATTTCTTGTACCTTCACAAGCTACTCGGCAAGACGGCATACGAGCTCCTCACCAGTAACAAACCACAAGTTGGATACTTTCGGGTATTCGGCTCAAAGTGCTACATTCTTGATAAGCATCGTCGTTCTAAATTTGCTCCTAAATCTCATGAAGGTTTCCTACTTGGTTATGGCTCAAACTCTCACACTTACGGTGTCTACAATAATTTCACCCGAAAGGTTGAAGAGACGGTAGATGTGAAGTTTGATGAATCTAATGGCTCGCAAGTAGAGCAATTGCCAATTGATGTAGGAGACAAAGACCCCTCAAAAGTAATACAAGACTTGCCTATTGGCAAGGTTCGTCCAACGGAGGTGAAGGAGAGTACCTCATCCGTCCAAGTGGAAGCTTCTACCTCACGAAAAGGTGAACCAAGAGTTGATACGGGAGCATCCACAAGTGGGACACACCAAGATGAAGAAAACAAGGAAGTACACCAAGAACGTCAACAACCTCCTTCTCCACCACGACAAGAGAACAACAACGCCAACAATGAAGAAGGATAAGAAGGAGAACAAGATGAAGAACAAGATGAAGAAGAAGTTCAACCAAGACCCGAGCAAAAGCTTTCACGAGTTCGAGCAAGAATTGCTAAAGACCATCCCGTCGAGCAAATCTACAATGATATCCAAACTGGGAGAACCACTCGCTCAAAAACTCGTTTAGCTAACTTTTGTGAACACTATTCATTCATCTCTAGCATTGAACCTATGAAGGTTGAAGAAGCATTGGAAGATCCAAGTTGGATAAACGCTATGCATGAAGAGCTACACAACTTTGAGAGAAATCAAGTTTGGACATTGGTTGAGAAGCCCGACAACAACCACATCATCATCGGTACCAAATGGGTGTTTCTCAACAAGAAAGATGAAGATGGACAAGTAGTTCGCAACAAAGCACGTCTCGTCGCCCAAGGCTACACACAAGTCGAAGGTATGGACTATGGTGAGACATATGCTCCCGTTGCTATACTTGAGGCCATTCGCATCTTACTTGACTATGCTAATCATAATGATATCACCTTGTACCAAATGGACATTAAAAGTGCCTTTTTAAATGGTGAAATAGAGGAGGGAGTTTATGTTAAGCAACCTCCCGGCTTTGTCAATCATAAGAAACCTAATCATGTTTACAAACTTCGCAAATCTCTTTATGGTCTTAAACAAGCTCCTAGAGTATGGTATAAATGCTTAACCAAGTTCCTTATTGAAAAAGGCTTTGAAATTGGTAAGATTTATTCTACTCTTTTTACTAAAAGGGTTAATGGAGAACTATTTGTATGCCAAGTTTATGTCGATGATATCATATTTGGATCAACTAACCCTCATTTTAGTGAAAAGTTTGGAAAGCTAATGTCGGAGAAGTTTGAGATGTCTATGATGAGTGAACTCAAATTATTTCTTGGTTTGCAAATCAAGCAGACTAAGGAAGGAACCTTTGTTTCTCAAACGAAGTACACCAAGGACTTATTCAAGAAGTTCAGTATGCAATAATGCAAAGGTATGTCTACACCCATGCCCACTAGTGGACATCTTGATTTAACCAAAGATGGTGAACCGGTTGATCAAAAGGTTTATCGCTCTATGATCGGTTCATTGTTATACCTATGTGCTTCATGTCCCAATATTATGATAAGTGTGTGCATGTGTGCACGATATCAAGCTGCACCTAAAGAATGTCATCTTAAGGCTGTGAAAAGGATAGTGAGATACTTAATCCATACACCAAACTTTGGCATTTGGTATCCAAAGAGGGCCTGTTTCGATCTTGTTGGCTACTCCGACTCGGACTATGCCGGTGACAAGGTTGACAGAAAGTCCACTTCAGGTACTTGTAAATTTATTGGTAGATCACTTGTGTCTTAGTCTTCCAAGAAACAAAACTCGGTATCCTTATCCACTGCCGAAGCGGAATACATTGCTGCTGGTTCATGTTGTGCTCAATTACTT
The DNA here is from genome assembly GCF_018294505.1 of Triticum aestivum. Taxonomy (NCBI): domain Eukaryota; kingdom Viridiplantae; phylum Streptophyta; class Magnoliopsida; order Poales; family Poaceae; genus Triticum; species Triticum aestivum. The sequence goes on along the minus strand of NC_057801.1, from coordinate 163,486,783 downwards.
TGGATGACCCAAACTCCTAAAGATTATGGGATATATGTGAAACATGTTCCATTACTTTGTGACAATGAAAGTGCTATCAAGATTGCTCACAATCCCGTGCAACATTCTCGAACTAAGCATATTGAAGTTCGTCATAATTTCATTCGAGATCATGTTGCCAAAGGGGACATTAATCTTAAGCATGTTCGCACCAAGAAACAATTAGCGGATATTTTCACGAAACCACTTGATGAGAAAGTGTTTTGCAGGTTGATAGGCGAATTAAACATCATTGATGCTTCAAACTTGGAGTAGGAACTCTATTTGATACATGCAAGACAAGAGCCTATGGCTAATCCTTGATATTTCTCTTATGATGATAATCTTACGTCTTGGATATATTTGCACCTTGCATGTTATCTAACCCTTGTAGGAACTTGGATGGATCTAGATCTATGAGATTGCAACTCACTCACATCTTGAGCAATCTCTACATCACCAAGTCTCTACGTAATGGTGGTTGAAGACAAGGAAGCACAAAACCATTCACACATATCCTTTAACAAATTCTATGTTGAGTTTCATGATTGTCATTTTGGATACACAAGTGCTCTTCCTTGTAAAAACTAACCCATGTAGGTAGATGAACTCAAATTCCAGAGTGGTGATCCCAACTCTTGATGAGCTACATCAACCTTGAGCAACCCACACAAGTTCAACTACATGATTACGATCACCACCACCACCCAAGGTATGTTATTCCATCTTAGAGAAGCTTTACTCCAAGTCATGAGTCAAAGCAACTAGACAAGATGTGAATACATCAAGATGCTTAAACGAAAAATGGTAACCCCATTTTGAGCTTAAACGGTGAGTATGACCCATGATCAAGTGATCTCACTTCACTTCTAAGTCAATATACTCTAACATAGGTGACTGTCGCCGACCAATTCTAGGTGAAGTTCTCTTGTGTTCTTTTCTGTGCTCTTGCATTTGTCTCATGCATATTTGTTTCCCCTTTAAAAAAACTTCATCTAGATTTTCTTCTCTTTTATTTTCTGTTTTGCATTCCCTGCATCCAATTCATTGCAAATCTTTCAGTTAATTCCTTGCAAATCCTTGTGAGATCTTACTTGTCTAAGTGAGCTGAGGTGACAAGTGTTTTCTCTATGATGAAGTCCGTCACACCGGTCTGTTACTTTCGGTCCCATCGAATCCTTTCGGTGAAACCAAACATACAACTCGGTGCCACCAATTTCACTATAGGAAAGACATGTTGCCACTTGTTCCTACATCTTTTTTGATCTAGCTCCACTCAATGAATCTTGTCCTCTACCAGCATCACATCAAACTTGCTGCTTTGCTTCTGTGACTCAAGCACCAAACCCATTCATGACAAATTCCAGAAGACCCTTCTTGGAAACTGATGTCAACGGGGGAGAGAGAGATCACATCAAAGCTTAATCATATCTCTAGGGGGAGAGAATACTCAAGGAGAGAGTAATCTTCAAGGATCCCAGATGCTTGGTGTTCAAGAGGAAAGACGTTACATGTCTTCTAGAGGGGAAAGACACGTTCATATGTGCTTATTTGCATTAGCTCTGTTCATTTGTTTCTTTGAGCTCTGATTTTCTGTTCCCTATCTTCTCCCAGTATCCCATGCTAGATTCAGGGGGAGCAAGACATCTAAGGGAAAGAAACTCTTTGAATTCTTTGCACATCTTTACCTTTGGGGACATGTCTATATCCAAGGTGGTACTTAGTACTCACTCTCTACATGTCATCCCAGTCTTGGTACTCTTGTGGTTTCTGTCGTTTGCTCTGGCTAGAGTGTTGTCTAACCTAATTTTCACAGCTTAATTCCATCCTAAGCCAACTCAAGACCACAAGGTAAGTATATGCATCACAGTCATGCGTATGAGGAATTCTTGCTGATGTACATACTGTTTGCAAGGAGGACTCATGAGCATGAAGGTACATTTCCCATATTCACATCATTTGCTCTGATGCATATAGCCAAGATACATGTAACACATTGTCCACTCTGTCATGGTTATGCATTCACATGCTTCTATATTCCATATTCACATGATTGCATACATGTAAGGGGAGCCTATGCATGTTACATGTCTGTCCAAAGCTTTACTAGTTATTCTCTATATCTTTATCTAAAGCTTTGATGTATGTTGTCATCAATTACCAAAAAGAGGGAGATTGAAAGCACAAGTGCTCCCTGGGTGATTTTGGTAATTAATGTCAACATATCTCTTGTTGGACTAACACTTTTATCTAGTATGTATCAGATAAGTTCAACAATGAAGTGGCATGGACTAGAGGATGTGGAACCCCTTCGAGATGCTAAGGACAAAGGATTTGCTCAAGCTCCAAGCTCAAGACTCTACATTTTATATTTTAGTGATCCAAGATCACATTGAGTCTATAGGAAAAGCCAATACTATCAAGAGGGGATGAGGTGTTGCTTAATGGCTTGCTTGCTCAAAGTGCTTAGTGATATGCTCCAAAGCCCTCAACTACTTTCTCACATCCACATATGACCCAAAACCAAAAGTCAAACTCGGCCCCGCCGATTCTTTCTATCCGGGGCCACCGAGTTCAGATGTCATAGCCACTGCCACAAACCCTAGGCAAACTGGTGTCACCGATAGGGATCTCGGTCTCATCGAGATGGGATTGTAATCTCTCTGTTTAACTTATTACCAAAATCGGTCTTACCGAGTTTGTGTAATCGGTCCTACCGAGATTACAATGTAAACTCTCTATTTCCTTTTCGTAACGTTTCGGTCCACTGAGATGAGCGAATCGGTCACACCGAGTTTATCTGACCAACTCTCTGGTTAGCTTATTACCAAAATCGGTCTCACCGAGTTTGTGTAATAGGTCTCACCAGATTATGTTATGCCCTAACCCTAACCATATCGGTCCTACTGAGTTGCATGTTAGTCCAACCGAAAATCCTAAGGTCACTAGATTTACTGAATCGGTCTGACCGAGTTTCTCAATTTGGTCCCACCAAGATTGGTAAGTTGTGTGTAAACGTTAGAATTTTTTTTGAGGCTATATATACCCCTCCACCTCCTCTTCATTCGTGGAGAGAGCCATCAGAATAAACCTACACTTCCAACTTACATTTTCTGAGTGAGAACCACCTACACTTGTGTTGAGGTCAAGATATTCCAATCGTACCATATGAATCTTGATCTCTAGCCTTCCCCAAGATGCTTTCCACTCAAACCTTCTTTCCACCAAATCCAAATCCTGTGTGAGAGAGTTGAGTGTTGGGGAGACTACCATTTGAAGCACAAGAGCAAGGAGTTCATCATCAACACACTATTTGTTACTTCTTGGAGAGTGGTGTCTCCTAGATTGGCTAGGTGTCACTTGGAGCCTCCGACAAGATTGTGGAGTTGAACCAAGGAGTTTGTACAGGCAAGGAGATCGCCTACTTCGTGAAGATCTACCGCTAGTGAGGCAAGTCCTTCGTGGACGATGGCCATGGTGGGATAGACAAGGTTGCTTCTTCGTGGACCCTTTTTGGGTGGATCCCTTCGTGGATTCGCGCAGACGTTACCCTTCGTGGGTTGAAGTCTCCACAAACATGGATGTACGATAGCACCACTTATCGGAACCACAACAAAAACATCTGTGTCTCCTATTGCGTTTGCACTCTCCAAACCCTTCCCTTTACATTCTTGCAAGTTGCATGCTTTACTTCCCGCTGCTCATATACTCTTTGTATGCTTGCTTGATATGTATTGTGATTGCTAAAGTTGTGCCAAAACTCCACTTAAACTTAAAGAAACTAAAAACTGCAACTTTTAGTACTTAGTGTCTAATCACCCCACCTCTAGATACCTCTTCTCGATCCTTTCACCCGATGAACAGGATCCCGTTTCGAACGTGGCCGGTCGAACACAAGGCCGTTTCCTCCGTTCTGCGGTACGCCATGCCTCGTTTCCATCGCATGTTCCGTCCAAGACCTCCCGATGAACACGACGACGCGTTCCGTTCCGACCTAGCCGGTTGGCTCCCCATGAAGACGATGACAACAATGTTTCTCTGTTCCGACCCAGCCATGTACACGAGCCCTGGCCGTACGTATGCGCGAGTAGGCGTTCGAGACCCCGCCCGTATGTACACATACGTGGCTGCATTTTCTTTCTTGCACACTGGCCGCTATACGTACGTGTACATGCTACGTCCGTGCCTCTACTACGACATGTGCGCGCCTCTACTACGACACGTGCGCGCCTCTACATCCACCAGTATGTACGTACACGTTTCCGACCAGAATGACAACGCTATGTACGCTTCGACCAGGTGGGTCCCGACTGTCAGGCACTTCCTTGCGTGCGAAGATGTAGCTGGTGGGTCCCAGCAGTCAGGGGGGGCGAATCATTGTTTTTTCTCGGACGCACTTCCTTGCGTGCGAAGATGTAGCTGGTGGGTCCCAGCAGTCAGGGTGGCGAATCATTTTTTTTGCCCGGACGCACTTCCTTGTGTGCGAAGATGTAGTCGGTGGGTCCCAGCAGTCAGGGGGGAAACATTTTTTCGTGAAATACGGTGGCCCGTACGATGGGTCCCTGCTGTTAGGTGGAGGTATCATTATTTTCCACGTAATAAGGAGGCACTTCCTTGCTGCGGCCGTGGACCCAGCTGTCAGCCTCTCCACGTACAGTCCACGTCTGATGGAAGTCGTTCCTTGACCACGTTGACCACACCGTGCCGAGAGCACCAGGGCGGTGGATGACAGTGAGGCCTAGGAAGGGGACGACGTGGAGCCGGGTAAGACGCGGCAGTGGATGCCCATGCGGAGAGGAGTACGAGGGTCCACTGGTCCGGCTGCGGTGTGAGGCTACCGTCGCGGCAGAATAACAGGGGGTGTGGGTGAGTAGAGGGATGGCCTGGCCAGCGGTGGGAGTAGTAGGAGGCGGTGAGGCCTCCGCTGCATCACAGCCGGCCACGGGAGGCAGGAGCATGCGACACGATCGGCGCTACTTTGGGCGGCTGGAGCAAGAAGACCAAAAGTTGAAGAAGCACTACGGCCATTGGATGGACATCGTATGGTCAGTCGAGCTAGAATCGTGCATATTGACTAAGTTGAAAAAGCCCTCCGTCCCCGTCAACTTAGTAGGCCCACTATACCGGGTCCCAGCTAGCAGGGGTAGTATTCATTTTTTGTGCGCAATAAGGAGGCACTTCCTTGCATGCGAAGATATAGCTGGTGGGTCCGAGCTGTCAGCGGCGATAACATTTTTTCATGAAATACGGAGGCCCTTTCGGTGGGTCCCAGATGTCAGGTGGATGAATCATTATTTTGTGTGTAATAAGGAGGCATTTCCTTGCGTGCGGCCATGGACCCAGCTGTCAGCCTCTCCACATACAGTCCACTTCAGATGCATGTCGGTCGTTGACCATGTTGACCACGCCACGCCGAGAGCACCAGGGTGGTGGATGACGGCGAGGCCTAGGAAGGGAACGACACGAAGCAAGGGAAGACTCGATAGTTGTTTCCCACGCGAAGGGGAGTACAACTGTATGAGGGTTTACTGGTTCATCTGTCATCGCCGGAAAATAACAGCAGGTGTGGGTGAGTAGAGGGATGGCTAGGCCAGCGATGGGAGTACGGTGGGGCGGTGAGGCCTGCGCAGCAGCACAGCCGGCCGCGGGGAGGAGGGAGCAGGCAGTGCCGCCGGTGCTTGTTTGAGCGGCTGGAGCAGGAAGAGCAGAGATTGAAGAAGCACGACGGCCGTTGGATGGACATCCAACAGTCACTGCTTGTGTGTCAACCTTTTTTAGGAAAGCCTCATATCTGTGGAAAACAGCATACAGGCCATCTGCCATTATTTCAAATAATATATAGCCCATTTGCTAATTCTTACGGGTTTTTTTGGAGCCCATATTCTTTTTGTTAGCATTACAGCCCATATTGTGGCCATGGTTAAAAAATTATACGAAATTTTGCATATGTTGGTGCGGTCTGAACTGTTTTTAATCTCGAAATTTTGAGTCACATTCAGACATGTTTTAAAAATAAATGTATATCAATATAAAATCCAATAAATTTTCCACGCATAAAAATCAATGCAATTTAAAATCTCGAAATGAAAAAAACATATTTGAAACTAATTGCCGGTTTGATGTGTTTTAAAAATGTACAGCCCATTTCTCATTACTGATAGGCCATTTTCTCGGCCAGCCGAATAAAGCTCTCCTCGTCTTGAAAGAAGATTTGCAGCCCAACAGGCCTTATAAAGTGACTTACTTGACAAATCACAAAAAAACTGGGCTAGCCATTTTCAGAAAGAAAGAAAAACTACTGGGCTGGTCTGTGGTAAACATAAAAGAAAAGGTTGTCTAGACAGGCCAGAGTGTCCCGCATAGCCCAGTTGACACCCTGCTTCCGTCTCAAAAACAAATTAGATAAATGCCACTCCAATTATGGTGATTCATAAAAATGCCACTGCAATTTCCAAACTTTGAAAAATGCCAGTGCAATTTTTGCAAACTTTGAAAAACGCCACTCCAGACTTCGAAAAATGCCACTAGAAATAGCATGAAATGGCATTTTTCAAAGTTTGTAAATTGCAGTCGCATTTCTCAGAAACACCAGATTTAGAGTGGCATTTATCAAATTAACCCAAAACAAAAATAACTGGGTGAGCTGCTGGGTCCCTGGTGTCAGCCGCTCGTTGTGGAATTCTCTCGTTTATTGACTACGTTGACAATGGCATGGGACCCAGATGTCAGAAATCCACTAGGAGGAGCCATTTTTTATTGGCTTGAAATAAGGAGGCACTTGCTTGCATACTGCCATGACCTTGGCAGGTCCCTGCTGTCATCCTCTCCACGTACAATCATCTCCTGATTGTGTACGCATCAACTTGGTAGGCCCACAAGTCAGCCTCTAAACCCGTGGAGGACAAATACAACCCATTTAAAAAAAATAACAGACATTCCATACGTTCAAGCGAAAATTTCAACATTCAGAGCAAAGTAACAGGTCTGATCCACAAATAGACTACTGAACTTCCACGTTGACAACCATCATAGCCAAGTTAACTATGTACTCCCACTAATACTCTAGTAGCGTACAAGTACTAACTTACTCCTAGCTAACTAGACGATGCCGGCCGCCATCTGTGGTACACGCTAAACGCCGGCACCGGCGTCCTGCGCCTCGCCTCGGACTTGCAAGAGGTGCGATAGGGCGCGTTGCTCGCGCGCGTTGGCCCTTTTCCATGCCGGCGTGGTCCACCGAAGCTTCGGCTTCCAAGCGGGAAACCCACTTGATGAGCTGGTAGTAAAAATCAGCGTCGCGAACGCGTGCGTGCCCGACAGCCTCCAGCGCTATTTGCCAGGCGCCGGCCTCCATGTAGTCGGCCCAGTTGCGGGTGCTGTGCTCGCGACTCAGAGCGTTGGTGCACTGCTGCTCCATGTCCCACTGGCGGCGCAAATCGGCGATACGCTCCTCCTCCGCCAGACGGTCGCGCTCCAACAACTCCCGCTCCTCCGCCAGGCGGTCGCGCTCCAACAAGTCCTCGATCTCCACATTGCCATCTAAAGACAGATAGAATGCCTCCTCCCTCCGTCCGCCTTCCGATGAAAAACCGAACACTAGTTCCGGCGGTGACCGCCTTCGGCCTCGCCTACCGCAGACGTTCGGGGGCATGGCGGACGTGGCGAGCGACGTAGGGCCGGTGGGGGCTTATGAGGATATGGTGAGTTGCCACCGGAGAAGGCTGGGAAACAGTACTTATAGGCGGAAGGTAGCGCGATGGTCATCGGAATTCAATGCATAGCCAGGCATGCTTAGCGCGCTAGCTTGCCGTGGAAAACTAGCGAAACTGAAGTTATGACTGTGCCGTCCCGTCCCATCTGGGTCGCACGCCGGCATGACGGTCAAACGAGTGCACTCGAATCATCTCCCTCCTTGTCAATAATGATTCCACGGATTTAAAGAGCCCGCAACAATTAAAGCGCATATTTTTTCGCATCAGTTAGCTGCCTTAATTACGACCGACTGCATGCAGGCACTAAGAATCGCTCGCAGCCAGTACGCGGAGCAGCATGCAACGAGTCGCAGCCGAGGGCACGCATGCAGCCACTTAAATTGCTAGAATTAATTAGGCTTAAACTTCAGCATGCTGTTAATTATTGCCATGCCTTGGTCTTGCTACTTTGCTCACGGGACTAATGAACCCGGACGGAGGGAGTACCTTGGTTTGTGAGAGGTTCGAATTAAGCCTTGCAAACCAGAAAGGAGGTACTAGTACGTGCGTGATCCGCTATTTATTCGTGTAGGATCGAGTAGGTCGTTTCTTGAACTGAGCCCTGTAAACAGGAAAGGAGGTAGTACGTGTGTGATCCTCTATTTATCTGTGTAGGATCGAGTAGGTAGGATAGTGTAGCTTGTCAGTTTCTTCAGAGGTAGGCATTTTTATTCAAAAAACTGTCACTTCGGATCTTGCGTCGCAAATAAAACTGCCAGGAGCGCATTAGTAGGCTAGCTAGTGATTGATCAGTAACTTGTAAACACAGAGCGAACAGAAATAAGTAATTGTTAATGCATCTCAATGATTCACAGATTATATACAAATATGTAGCTCCAAAAGCAAAGATCCGCCACTTCGGATCTTGCATCGCAACTAAAACCAACTAGTACGATTCCCATACATAAGATCAACATGTTAATGCATCTTAATGATTCACGGATCATATACAAATATGTAGCTCCAAAAGCAAAGATCTAGAAAAAACATCTATTCTTCCTACTAACATGGATGCTTCTCTTGGCCAACATTCAGTACAGACTGAAAGACAAATTTTTTTGTGAAGTCTACAATTCCTCTTGCAAACGTAAGTGGTTTCACCAACAGCTAGAACCATGAGAATGAACCACACATGATGGAGGAACATCCACTACAATATGATTTGGTATTGTCTCGATCACACCGCGAGACTATTTTTGGAATACAAACTTTAATTTAGGCAAAATGATGCCCATTGTATAATCAGACCAAAGCAATGAAGCACCTAGTGTTGGCCAATAAATAGTATAGTACTACTTTTCTGCAATCCATAAAGTGACTATCCAATCTTCCTGTGTCTATTTTCAAATGGCACTGCATGCAGTGACTATACTATTCTCTTGTGCAGTTCAACCAAAATTGCGGTCACTTTGTTTGTTTGCCAAATAGCAACGGGCAGACATCTCTGTCTGCACAAATATCAAGCAGCTAGTAAACATATACCACACCTTGTATTTTCGGTTTAAACAAGTCTCTTCCACTTAGCATCTATCATGTTCTGCACTGAACAATTTGATACAGTTATGTTTTGCCCTGGATAATTTCATACTGAATTGATTTGCTGGTTTAGAGCAGAAATTGTTGGGGAACGTAGCAGAAATTCAAAATTTTCCTACGTGTCACCAAGATCTATCTATGGAGAAACCAACAACGAGGGGAAGGAGAGTGCATCTACATACCCTTGTAGATCGCTAAGCGGAAGGGTTCAAGAGAACGGGGTTGAAGGAGTCGTACTCGTCGTGATCCAAATCACCGGAGATCCTAGTGCCGAACGGACAACACCTCCGCGTTCAACACACGTACAGCCCGGTGACGTCTCCCATGCCTTGATCCAGCAAGGAGAGAGGGAGAGGTTTAGGAAGACTCCATCCAGCAGCAGCACAACGGCGTGGTGGTGATGGAGGAGCGTGGTGATCCAGCAGGGCTTCGCCAAGCACCGCGAGATATGAGGAGAAAGAGAGGTAGGGCTGCGCCAACAGGAGAAGAACTTCGTGTGTTGGGCTGCTCCTTTGCCTCCACTATATATAGGGGGAGAGGGGGCTGCGCCCCCATCTAGGTTTCCACCCCTAGGGGCGGCGGCCAGCCCTAGATCCCATCTAGGGGGGCGGCCAAGGGGGGGAGAGGGGAAACTTGCCCCCAAGTCAGGTGGAGGCGCCCCCTCCCCAAACCCTAGGCGCCTTGGGCCCTTGTGGGGGGCACACCAGCCCACCTGGGGCTGGTCCCCTCCCACACTTGGCCCATGCAGCCCTCCAGGGATGGTGGCCCCACTTGGTGGACCCCCGGGACCCTCCCGGTGGTCCCGGTACGTTACCGATAAAACCCGAAACTTTTCCGGTGACCAAAACAGGACTTCCCATATATAAATCTTTACCTCCGGACCATTCCGGAACTCCTCGTGACGTCCGAGATCTCATCTGGGACTCCGAACAACATTTGGTAACCACATACAAACTTCCTTTATAACCCTAGCATCATCGAACCTTAAGTGTGTAGACCCTACAGGTTCGGGAACCATGCAGACATGACCGAGACGTTCTCCGGTCAATAACCAACAGCGGGATCTGGATACCCATGTTGGCTCCCACATGTTCCACGATGATCTCATCGGATGAACCAGGATGTCTAGGATTCAATCAATCCCGTATACAATTCCCTTTGTCTAGCGGTGTTGTACTTGCCCGAGATTCGATCGTCGGTATGCCGATACCTTGTTCAATCTCGTTACCGGCAAGTCTCTTTACTCGTTCCGTAACACATCATCCCGTGATCAACCCCTTGGTTACATTGTATACATTATGATGATGTCCTACCGAGTGGGCCCAGAGATACCTCTCCGTTTACACGGAGTGACAAATCCCAGTCTCGATTCGTGTCAACCCAACAGACACTTTCGGAGATACCCGTAGTGCACCTTTATAGCCACCCAGTTACGTTGTGAAGTTTGGTACACTCAAAGCATTCCTACGGTATCCCGGAGTTGCACAATCTCATGGTCTAAGGAAATGATACTTGACATTAGAAAAGCTTTAGCATATGAACTACATGATCTTTGTGCTAGGCTTAGGATTGGGTCTTGTCCATCACATCATTCTCCTAATGATGTGATCCCGTTATCAAAGACATCCAATGTCCATGGTCAGGAAACCGTAACCATCTATTGATCAACAAGCTAGTTAATTAGAGGCTTACTAGGGACATGGTGTTATCTATGTACCCACACATGTATCTGAGACTCCTATCAATACAATTATAGCATGGATAATAAACGATTATCATGAAGAAGGAAATATAATAATAATAACTAATTTATTATTGCCTCTAGGGCATATTTCCAACAGAACTATAGCGCCTATTCTTCATCATACCAAGGATATCCATGTTTGCAGTGATGGAAGAGGTGAAATCGATACAACCGAAATTGAGCATCGAATCATTGAATCTTGTCCTGCACCTCCAATGTAGGTCCACCCTGCCAATACATTCACATGCAAACCACTAGTATTACTATCTAATGACAGTACAAAAAGAGTAGCAAGATAGTAGCAAACCATGTACCTTCGTAATGAACAGCTCATAGTGCCACCAATTGGATATAAAGGTTTGTAAGAAAACATGCTCCTAATGTTGAACCACTTGGACTTTTTGTGCAGTTCCACTAAAATCGAGCATCCCGGTTTGCATAGATATTGAAAGTGTGATTACTGTAAAAACGACACTAGTTGAAGCATAGACTCACAAATATAAGCATTCCAATTTCTTAATGGAAAAGGTAGTAAGACTATTTCTAACCACCTATTTGAAGGAATAAAAAATGCAACAACGGCTGATGTCAGAAAGGCATATATAGTTCTTTTTGAAAGAATGATCGACTCCTGACCTTTCCTCTACTTTTAAGCATATTTTGTGCAGTTCAACTAAAGTAAAATGCCATCACCGCCTTGACAGTTCAGTGACACTGTACAAAAGGAAATGACATAACATTACATCATGATGTCAGGTATGTAGTCGAAAGGCATTAGAGACAAACATACAGACCTCCTCCGATAACATAATGAACATTAATTTTAACAAAGGTGTGACTAGCTTTACCGGGATAATTTGGGTGAACTCTACACCCTATGTTCCTTAATATAAGACGTTTTCACGGTTCAATTTAAAGTACCCAAACATCTAGTATTTAGAAAAACAGGCAGTAGTTTTCTTGAGCACATATCTGGGAAAGCTTGCCACACTTTATTTATGTCCATACGCTAATGCAACACCATTCGAATACTATAAATATACACTAATCCAGTGGCTAGTGCAATAGTAGAGTAGTTATTTTATTACAGGGTACAATACAATGGTTTTACTGAACAAATTTCAATAAACTCTAGCACTGGAAGATTTCTATAAGAATTAACAATACAAAATGTAAAGGTGACAAGTTTCAGCATTGGTATACTAGCTGTGCATGAGCATTAAACCAAATACAAAAGTCTGAAGGTAACTAGCATTATTAACTAATGACAGTATACAAAAATTGCAAACCATGTACCTCCAAGGTAAATATCATTTCGAACTCGTGGGGACCTTAAAAATTGCTATCCCAATCTTGATAATCGATCAAACATAAAAACTTGATCGAACGAATAAAGAGAACAACCAGAGGAGGAGGTGCCCACTCTTGACCTTTCCTCTTGTCTTCATAATTTTTTGTGCAGTTTAACCAAAATAAAATGACATCAGCGCTTTGGCATTTTGGTGACACTGTACAAAAAAATTAACTTATCTCACGAAAGTGAGGTATGTAATCTATAAGCATTAACAGTGCAAAAATCTGAAGGTAGTAACAAGTTTCATCGTTGGTATACTGGCTGTGCAACAACATTAGAATGCCTTAGCTGAAAAATCTTTAATACATCCACAATCAACTAACCCTGAAATAATCCAGTGACATTAAATGGCATTGCTTAAATTTATCGGTGGCATTAGACTGAGTGTGGCATTAGTTAAATGTGGCATCACTTTAGCAGTAGCATTGCTTAACTCAACTACTGGCGTTATACTAACAACAAAAAAGTGGCAATAAGAGCATGGGAGGCCCATTCGGATAGTGGGCGTACCAGTATGATGTACCTCCACGGATGCAGAGTGGTGAGGGAGGTATGGTTGACCAGAGCAACAAATATCCAGGCAGCATATGTGGATTACGTCCCATTTTTGTTCTCTTTAGCCACCTTTTTCCTATGTGAGGACAACAAACCGATCGACCTGGTCATTCTCTATTGCGTTGTCATGCCTTTCTACCCTTCTTCAACCAAGAGGCACAAGACTCGTTCCTTAGCTACTGATTTTCCCCTTTTCAACCTAGATGCGGGTTCGATGCCTACTCTCTTGGACAGTACAGTCTCCCTTCCTTTCCTTATTAAACCCAGACATGGATTAGTCTGCATGAAGTAGGGTTTCCTTTAATAGTGCAAATTAAGGTTTTCGTCTGCGTGGCCAGCAGAGCAAAGGATAGCAAATTGGGAAGATGGTGGAGTGGAAAAAGATCCACATGCAACGACATGTCAGATGGGGCAATAGAACAAGGGTATGGTTCAAAAAGAGGTAGCCTACCTGAGGGTCGGCGGGAAGTGGCTTCGCTCGTGGTTGTCGTCCTCCGCACACACTACGGCAGCGAGCTTGGGGACGGAGGCCATCCCGCGCGGGCGCTAGGTCTGAGAGGATGGCCTTGCCGTCAGTGCGTGACCTTGCTCGCCGATGACGAGTGCATCAACGCTACACGTCATTTTCTTCCCCGGCGGATCTGTGACCACCGGTGAGGAGGGAGAGAGAGGCCATCTTTTTTAGACCTGGAGAGAGGGTGATAGTGTGAGAAGCAAGTGGGCAGCCCTTAGCAAGAAAGCACTGAAGCTCCAGCCTATATATCTTTTTTATACTACTAGCACTGGAGGTGGAGTAGTGGTAGAGTAGTTTATATTTTCTCTGCGTACAGTACCAGTTAGTCGTGCTTCAAAACTGAACGGCACGCCATTAAAAAAATAAAAGGTCGATAACTAATGCGGCACCTCGGGCCAACGCGGCCAGATCGCATTTTACACGAGAAATTACACACCATGTTTCGTTGACATGTGGTCCCGTTCCAACATATCAGTGAGACGACGACGAGTCCTTTTCTACTAGTATTTCCAAACGGACGTGTAGGCCGGGGCGCCTCTTCGTGTACCATGGAAAACTGGCAACCGTCCATCGACTCTTTGCCTTTCCCTCTCGATTTGGAACTGCTATCGCACACTCTTCCTCTCCCTCCTCCATTTTCCTTCACCCTTCCTTCTGCCATTGTTCGATCGTATTCTCCATGGAGGTAACAGGCTGGAAACGACCCCGTTATTCTTGCCCCGATTTGAAAGATGACGTGGTGCAGGAACTCATTGATCGGTGCGACGTCATCACCTCGTCTAGCATGGCAGGTTCGTTCAAGACCATTCTCGACTCAACTAATAACATCATTACAAGGAACCCAAGGGTCAAGGAGCAGTTTGATCTCCCCTATCTTCTTCTACGTGTCCCTGATGACTGGCGCGGGGACGCGGATGCCTCGCCTTGTGCAAGTTGATGCCGCTTGATAATGATATGTATGATGTTAAGATACCATTGCTTGAGGGCAAGGCTTGGGCAGGCGCAAATGGAGATTGGGTTGTTTATATTGGGTCCAACTGCGAGTGGGAACTTGTGAATGTGTACACTCGTCAACGGGTTCCACTTCCAAAAATCTCAGCAGACTGCCCAGAGGTTGAGCACACCGGTATTGTACGCATGTTCAAATATGATCATGCTGACTGTCTTCTACGGAAGATAGCAATTTGTCGAGTTCCCAACCGCTCTTGGGATTACACTAACTATGAAGTTGTTGCTATCTTCGACAAGCTTGTTGCCGTCCTTCGTGGTTCTACTGGATGGATATTTCTCAAAAATCAGTTTCTGTACACGGATGAGTACTGTGATGCAATTCAATATGAGGGCCTTGTGTTTTCTTCCACCACTCATGGCACTGTTTTTGCATGGGATCCTCGTAGTTTCGATACGTTTGTCTTCCTCCGTAATTATAATTGTTTCATCCACATGCATGCGGGTTAGCAAGTTTCCCTTTACTAATTAATCTTCTTCTTGTGTTTCCAAGGTCGTGTGAACATTCCACCACCTATACTTGAAAATTTTTATAACCAAGGGGGAGATGATGATGGTGATGATCACGAGCATGAGGACGAGCAGCGCCCATATACTCTGTGGCGCCTGGCAACTAATTCTGATGCATCACCTCTTTTTGTGTGTATACAGCCCACTGATGATGTTACTACTAAGGAAGCAGGTGTAGTCTCCCATGGTCGCACTCTCCGGACCTATTCCAACACCCGTTGCATGGTATTCAGGATGGATACTAGTGTGGTAGCGCCAACACCTTCTCCCTGGTACAGAATTGATAGTCTTGGAGAAAACTTGCTCTTCCTTGGACAAAACTATCCAATGATGGTGAAAGGTGATCCAACTACTGTTGACACAACGTTACTAGTACCATTTATGAGAAGCAACTGTATCTATACCTCGGACATTTGGGTGGTTCCCTACCCTGGTACTGATATAGTAGGCCACTTTAGCCTGGATGATCAGTCCTGTGTTGGTCTCGAGATTGACAATGGATGGCCCGTCCTAGAGAATCACCTGTGGTTCAAAGCAAGCGTTTCCAACACCGAGGATTGCTTGAGTTGAAGTTCATTTCATTGCTTGTTATTTGTTGTGTGATGAAAACTTTAGTATTTATAATGTATCCTCGTTGTCGATGTGGGTTGATGACCTGTTGTATGTAATAAAATGATATGCCTGTGATAAACTTACTAAATTTATGAATGGCTTTCGAGTCGCTTCTCTGACTGAGTGGTGCGACAAGGCAAAAAAATATTTTCCAAATACATAATTGTACGTGCATTGCAACAGGTTACCGGATGAGGCCAATCAACAATAGTAGTACACTATTTGTACTAGCTTCACATGCCTCGCGTGTCGGGCGGGTGATTTTACTGTAGCATTATGTTAATGTGTTCGCTGTACGTAACCAGCACCTCGAATCCTCGATACTACTAGTAGGAGTACTATATAAGTAGTAGGAGTAGTAGGGTGGCATGAGCCAGAACAAGCATTCACGTCCAGGAGTACGACACACGCCACCAGCACGACATCCATCTGACACCATATTTCTTGGAGTCCGTGGTAGAGCAATCTCTTCAACCTCATCGTTTCTCTAACTTCAGCCATCGCACGGCGGGCGAGGTGGGGGTTTGCCGATAGTCAGTTTCCTCAACTGCGGCCCCACTTGTAAGGCCAACTACAATGCATGACCCCAAAGGGACCTCCGTTTTGCACGAACTCCAATGATAATTTTGACTAGAAAAGCAAGATCAAAGAAAACAAGAGCCACAACAATACATTTTACTACTACTAGAAGATATCCAACTTCCATAACTGCTCCTATAAGTTGGATTAGTGCCTTCTCGATGCATTCATTTTTTATCTGCGGAGGCTCGATCTTGCGTGCTTCTTTCTTCTTTGAGTGTAAAGAAGTAGACGTTGCTTCCTCGCATCCTAGTCTCATGTCTAGCCTATACTCCCTCCTTTCCGGTTTATAAGGCTCAATTCAAAAATCTTACCAACCAAGGTAGATGGTGAGTGGTGGAATACTTTTTGTAGTTTGCAAAAGCACCTAATTAATGCTCTTGTTTTTCTCAAAAAATTATGTTTATCAATGCATTAATTGCAATGCATGCATGCATAAAGTACATGCTTTGGTCAATTTTCTATCAATAGTTGCATGCAATGATTTAATGCACCTTGGAATCTGAACATGTGATGGGAAACAACCAAATTGAGCCTTATAAAATGGAAAAACTAAAATTTTGAGATAAGCTCTATAAACCAGAAAGGAGGGAGTATTCTAGTAGGAGTATCAACAAGTGCACTAGTCTCATCTCTAGCCTCTATGCTAGCTAAAAGTGCTAGAACATCTACTAAATTGTGCTCTATCAATATATCGATGTACTCTTCTTCCCAATACCAAAACTTGCATCCATTCTACTCCCTCCATTCCACAATAGTACATGCCTTCTATTTGTCAAAATATAGATGTATCTAGACATGTTTTAGTATATAGGTACATCCATTTTTGGACAAATGGATGTCAAGTATTTTGGAACGGAGGGAGTACACAATAATTTTTTTAAGTTAGCACAACTATTCTAATCCGAGAGCACAACCGAAGATTTGGTCGGGTTCTTCCTCCTTTTGCCGACACGTGCGACATCCAGCATCCAGGTCGTGTCATGCAAGAAAATAGAGTGGTAGTTGAAGCCACGTGATGTGCATCTTGGGTGAAACTATAAATAGAATCTTACTACTCTTGAGTAACTCCTAAAGCAGCCACCAAAGATCTTTATTGGATTTGTTTTTCATCACCAGCACATCAAGGTGAAAGATGTGCATGTTCAGTGGGTCCTCTTGCGTTTTTACTGACATGTGGGACCGCATGTGAGCAAACAGACAATGGGCTCCGTGCGTCCGCTGGTTGGCTGAGAAGAGAGATAGAGGAGGGCTGAGCACGAACTCCAGGAAATTTGTTCTATGTAACCAGCACCTCGATATAGGCTCGATATAGTGGGGTGGCATGGGCCATAACTAGCATTCACGTCTAGCAGTACGGCACACGCCACCCACACGAGTCCCATCCGACACCAATTTTCTTGGAGTCTGTGCTACAGCCATCTCTTCTCCCTCCCGTTTTCTCAGCCATCGCACGGTGGGCAGGGTGGGGGTTTGCCGATAGTCAGCTTGCTCAACTGCGGTCCCACTTGTAAGTGAAAATGCAACACCGCACGCATTACCCCTTGAGCGGCGTGCCGGACCAACCGTGTGGGGGTGCGACGCGAACACGGTAGTCTTTTCCTTTTGAACTCGTAATTTGTAAAATTTGGTTCTGCTCCATGGCGCGACCGATAGATAGAAAATAACGATTTTGCCTAGAGTAATGATAAGTTTGGTTCTGGCACTGTTCATGCATGGAGTACGTACGAAAATTATGAAGTTGATGCGAAAGGTAAGATAATTACTAGTAGTACCATATACTACAACATGGATTTGATGGAAAGATAAAAATACATACGAATCCATCAATGACATCCTCATGCCCTAGTGCGCCGGGTCACCAACCGACGTGTGAGGAGCAGCAGCGTTGGTGGCGAGCTCAACGTGCTTCTGAACAATGCCGTCCAAGGTTGCCCTGTGGTCTAAGAAGGCCAGCGTCCTATCGTCCTCCTCTTGCATGTAGTAGTCCTTGTGGACGATTTGCGCGTAGACGTGGGTGATTATGTCGATGGTGTCTTGCTGCGCCAGGCGCTGCACGGCGAGCGCGACCTCGAGGTGGACATTCTCCGGCGCGACGGTAGGCAGTCGCAGGGCCACCAGTGTGTCGAAGAGGTTGTCACCATAGTGAGCGTTAAGGGTGGCGGGCATCGCAGAGCCCGGGTGCGTCGGCTGGAGGCGTACGTCAAAGTCGTCCGTGAGCTTCTTGACGACGGTGAACTTGTCGAGGAAACCGACGAGGACCTCATTGGACATGGAGACGAAGCTGTCGTCCAAGCGGCCCCTCGCCCTGGCGGCCTCAAGCAATACCTGGAGATGTTCCTTGGTGTCGGGCGGCAGGCCCGATGTCGTGGACCATCTGGCATAGTCGGCTGATGCTCGCGCTCATCGCCTCCATGGGTCTATCTTAGCTTCTAGTCAACTGATCTTGCGATTCGAGTGATCACTCTTGCCCTTGGTTAGCGTGCGTACGTGCATAGGATTTCGTACTACTCCTCGGCCCTCTACTGCACCTACCTTTGGCTGTATGATAGGTGGGCCAGCCACCCGTTGGGCCCATGTATCATTCACCCAAAGGCAGTTGCAGTAAGTAAATGAAGCGGTGTCCCCCTCCGTGCCGGTGCAGTATATAGTCATCTCACCGGACCTCTAGTTGGGGCCAAACGAGAGAAGTTTGATGTTTACTGGTTTATTGGTCCCCTTTGCATTTTGCGCCAATTTTGACCTTTGATTTAACTAATAAAATTTTAATGCATGTAAACAAAAATGTTGTGTAAGTCACCTTACGAAAACAAAATAATCCCAAAACACTTAGGGACGGTACATTAACTCCCTCCTCGTTTCTTATTTCGTGACATATAAACCAATGGGAGATGTGGGCTGTGCATGCTTTCAATGACTTGAGACTACCAAACATGACATGCAGTGTTTAGTTAATTGCATGTAATCCTATTAGTTAGCAAAAAGACATTAAGTTCTCTCGCTGATAGGAATAAAACAATACACCATGTATTTATTTACAGAGGGAGTAGTACATTTTTTGTGACATGCATTACTAGATATTGCTAGTCAAATACTAAAATCTAGATGGACGTGGTAGTACTCCTAAATCCAGACGGTGGTGCTACTAGTACTAGTTGTAGTAGTACCAATGTAGTAGGAGTACTAGCACTGTACTACCCGTTGGTCAAATTATTTACATGCTGCTCCTCACAGTGAAGTGACAAGACCCTGCGCCGGAGATGACACCTGAGTATAGGCGCCGTGTTCGGCATACCATAGTCAGCCTCACCATCTGCAGTCACTATCATCATGGCTATAGAGCTAGCCTGCTTACAACTATCCCTGTTCGGCATAATTTCCCGTGCGTAGATGCCTGTGCATTGCACGGAACACCAAGATTGGGGGTGGACGGCGCCGGCAGCGGCCATCGCGCCAGATTTTTCCATGGCCTTCTAGATGTGGTGGGGAGGAGATAAGGCTGATTATGAGAGACAAGGAGTTGTTTGTAAATAGGGAACAAGTGCGGGCATCTTTTTGCAAAAATGGAGAAGTTTGGTTTGTATGCGTCAGATCTAGATCCGACGGCTATTGGTGAAAGATGGGAGGCACAACATCATCACCAACTCAGGACCTGTTTGATTCGCAGGATTTTGAAAATGCATGAATAGGACACGATAATATTACAAGTTTCAAACTGATATTACAAATGTTAGGAGTAATGCTGCACCTACGAAGAGGGAATTACTAGGAAGTTTACGTAAGAACTTCCGTTACTTTAGGTGGATGCATCATTATCGTACAAACTAAAATCCACCGCCCTGACAAGTCACTAATGGGAAAATAAGTTTTCGAGTCTCTGGCCACTTGATGTTTCGAAAACAAATTCAGCTTCTGTGGAGACTTTGTCATTTAGGCTTAGATGCTTGCGGTGCTCAGCACGCCATTCATTGTTGCGCTAGAGAACGCCAAACCTCATTACCTTGAGCACACTTGCCTCCAGAACAAAGAACCTGGCCAATTTAATCTCAGATTTGCTGCCTCGGTAGTCGGTCAAATCAATTTCTATAAGATGGAGATCAAGGCATTCGATGAGATTGGTATAGTGCAGCACATTTTTCACTTTCGGGTCTTTTTTTATCTGCAAAAGAAGAGAACATATTAGAGAAGCTAGCTGTATAAGATTGCCGTGTCATCAAGAGGTACCAATATCATTCGCTCATACGATAGGGTTGGCTGGCTAGTGATATTTTTTCACTCTCTCTCTCTCTCACTTTCTGTTTCCTCTCATTTAACTAGGAGCACGTGAAGAGCTTGGGCATTTGTTGCCTTCCACTATGTGGCCGATGCCATATATCGCAAAAGTAGGCCACATAATACGCATCGATGTCAAATCAAAAGATTTTGGCACAGCTCTCGCGATGTGAGAGAGTTGGCACCGCTGTGCACACAGACCCACATGTATAAACAAATCAATCAAACCAACTACACCAGCCTCTCACTCTCCCAAACAAGTGTTTTTTTATTGCCTCAGTCCTCTCTCTCTCCCATGCAGTGTTTTTTCATTACGTGAGTTAATTTGGCACCGGAGCAAAGTAGGTGATCCAGATTGGGGCACCAGGTCAGCAATGGAGGGGCATCGATGCCAAATGCATCACAAGTGAATTTGGCACGTGTTTTGGCCTACATAGCCCACTTTTGTACTCCCTCCGTCCCAAAATTCTTGTCTTAAATTTGTCTAAATACGGATGTATCTAGTTACATTTTAGTGTTAGATACATCTGTATCTAAACAAATGTAAGACAAGAATTTTGGGACGGAGGGAGTACTACCTCGTATTTAGTATAAAATTTTGACCATAGATTTACCTAAGAAAATGCCCATGCATGTCACTAAAAATTACACCATTTGAAATTATGTTCAAATACGAATCCGACGATATAGTTCTTAGTGACATGCATTAACATTTTCTGAGTTAAATCTATGGTCAAATTTTGATACTACAAGATTGGAAGAGTAAACCAGGACGGAGGTAGTACTTGCTCTTAGGGTAACCATAGAGTTACTGGAGTAGTCTAAGTTACTTTCCACTATGACTAGCCTAGGCTACTATAGTAGTACAACATAAAAACGATGCAGGTGATCACGTGAGAAAAAAAATACTAAAAACATTTCTCTCGGTGCAGTGCGTAGATGCAGTTTTGAACACTACACTTGTCATCGTAATTTGGGAAAATTACGAAAAAAATTGAGCTGCATTGTGATTACGGTTTACTAATAGGAAAGAAGTTTCACCTCGATGAGTAGCTTCTCCGTGCACGGAAAGCATGTAAGGAATCCAACAACTTGATCCAGATTGGGGCCGATAGATTTTTGTGCCAAGATCTTCATTGTGCACATGGACTGGGTCAAGCTTGTGGGAATCATTTTCTGGAACACGGTCGTAAATACATCAAGAAAAAATTTAAAAATGTGAATTTCAAGAAGACGGAGAAGAAGATGAGTGTTGTACCTGAACGATTACAGATCCAATAAAGAGTTCAGAGAATTTGGCAGACGAGTACACCAATGCTGTCAATTTGGGCGCGTCAATGACCCTGATTTTTGTTGGACCTTCTAGATCCGATATAAGCAATCTCTCAAGGAAAGGCGCATTCTTAATGACCATAACGTGGAATAGCTGGAGTGATCTCTTCCCAATTGATGTCTTGTTGCGGGGCCAGCAAGACACATAAATCCATCGGAGATTCATCGAGGCAATGTGGAGGCTAATGAACCCGTGGATCTGCTCAAGATGAAGGTACTCGAGCGCAGTACGGTTGTAGAGCAGGTGCTCCATAGCCTTCTTCGAGATGACAACGTCGAAGAGGTCGAGCTGCTTGAGTTGAGGGAGAAGAAGGGCGGGCGCGACATTAATCTGGGGAAGATAGCAGGAGCTGAAGCTAGCGCGGCACAACATTGGCGTGAGGCGGAGCGCGGACGGTGGCAGAGAGCGACATCGTCCAGCTTCAAAGCTGAGCTCCTCAAGCTGATCTAGGGCAGGGGATAAGAACCACTCGTCGAACTTGGGTTGGACCTTGCAGTTGGTACTGAACATGCGGATGTCAAGGCGTCTGGCTGGCCCATGGTGCGATGAAAGGATCTTGGAGACTGCGGCCATGCGTTTGCAATCCCCATCGCAGAGGTAGCTGTCGACGGTGAGGTTGAGGGGCACACGGCGCCAGAGGGGGCGCCACCACTGGGAGAGCAGGGCGGTCCGCACGGCAGATTTGTTGGGGAGGAGGCCGATGATGACGAGAAACATGTCGTCAGGGAGGCTGCTAATGAAGTCCAGGCTCACCGAATGCGGTTTTGGCTCGAGTCGCCTCCGCTTGTTGGCTGCCTCGCCATCCATCTCAACCGGCGGCGACACTGGTGTACACGTGTGCTGGTGTGTGTTGTGTGCTGGGTGTGCGCGAGTGCGTCCTTCTGTGCATGCCACCGCGCAGTGGTGAATTGTGCGCGAGTGCGTCCTTCACATGCAAGAAGTGTGTCCTCATTGCGCCCTCAATTTACTAGCGTGCGGGGTGCTACCCCGAGTGGTTTCAACTTTGTTTACTTCACCGCGTGTCAGATGGGCCTCTAGTTTACTTATTTAAAGTCAAACTTTTGAAACTTTGACCAAGTTTATAAAGAAGTTACTTATATCTACAATACCAAAGATAAATGATAGTATGAATTAAGTACATGTTGTGATGAATCTAATGATCATTCCAGATGTAAATGTTTTTCTCCACATATACCTGGTCAAACTTTTCTGAGGTTTGACTTTTCAAAACATCCATATGCTTATGGACGTGACAGAGTCCCTAACTAGAGAGAGAGAGAGAGAGATAAATAGAAAGAGTGAGTGAAAAAGTGTGTGTGCGTGTGTGAAAGAGACATGGACAACACACGCTAAAAGTAGAGAAAAAGCGTGTGTGTCTTATGCAAACATATCACACATGCATCTTCGACAACGGAGGCAAGGTGAGGAGATAGTGTGTGGTTGTTTGGAACCGAGAGAGCAAGATCCCTAGCACGTGGACAATAGGGGTCTGACAAACAAGGGAGAGAGGTCGAGAAAGACGTACGGAGAAAATGCATACATGGGGAGGAGAGAGTGTATGTTTGTCATAGAGAGATCCCCTGGAGATCGTGATGGGACTACATGGGTGGGAGATCGAGTGACAAGGTGTGTGCGCGATAGATGCCCCGAGAGATATCGAGATAGACATATGGATGGAAGGAGATAATACGTGTGTTCCTGATGGCTAGTAAGAGATAATCATACTTAGGAGGGGGGGGGGAGTGCTTGCGGCTATGATGGAGTGAGGGATTATGGTACTTAGGGGGGTGCGTGTCACATGGAGAGAGAACAAGGGCGGAGAGTGTTGGATGGGTCTATATGTATAGCGTGAGCGAGACATGTGTATGTGTGAAACAGGGAGATATATGGTCAGTCTTGCTTGCGTCCTGAGCATCTTTTGCCTGGCCTGGGGTTGTGGCTAGATTTCATGCACGCTTGTTTGGTTGCTACCATGTGAAAAAGAAAGCCCGCCTGGCCTGGATTCCCTTGCACTTTAATTAGCCTGGCTGGACTCCACACACTGCAAGTAGCCTGGCCCAGGCGACCGATTTCGAACACCTGGTCGTGCGACCACAAGGCTAACAACAACCTGGATGGATATTAGCATTAAATAATTGCTGCATGGATTGATTGGTAGGACGTTGATGCTTTGCCTGGCCCAGGCATGAACCAAACGCTTCAGCACCACAAAAACCTGGCCAGGCAGAAATATTTTACATCTCACGTCCACATCAGGCAGTACTGGCCATTAAGGCATGAGGGTCAGGTCACGAACCAAACTAACCAATAAAGTTTGAGAGAGATTGAGGAGCCCCGATAAGGCTGAGTGGTGCGTCAGATAGTTGAGAGGGGGAAAGAGATATTCCATCCGCTCGATAATGCAGTGCATGTAAATTTTTTAGAAGTCAAACTTTGGAAACTTTGATCAGGTTTACGCAAATGTTATTTATATCTACAATACCAAAGATACATCATACAAAACTACATCTCATGGTGAATCTAATGGTATATGTTTGTCGTTCTAGATGTAATTGTTTTTCTCCACGTACATGGTCAAACTTTGTGATGTTTGACTTTTCAATAAATCTATATGCTATGGATCGAGGAGAGTGCCTAAGTCGAGACAGATCAAGTGCGTGTGCAGGAGAATGAGTAAGTGTGCAAAAAGAGTATGTGTGTGAAAGATAAAGGGACAACAAACGATAAATTAGAGAGAGAGTGTGTTTTTCATTTCTTATGCGAACATATCACGCATGCATCTCCGAGATAGAAAAGCAAGGCAAGGAGATACACGAAGATAGCTAGTGTGTGATTGTTTGCAACGGAGAGAGACACCCCTGTAGCACATGTCCAATAGAGGTCTGGCCAACAAGGAACAAAGGTCAAGAGGGACACATGGAGGACATGGACGCATGGAAGGGAGAGAGGGTGTGTTTGTGATAGAGAGATCCCCTCGAGATCGTGAGGGGACTATATGGGTGGGAGATCGAGGGAGGTGCGTGCACGATAAAAGATGCCCCGAGAGAAATCGAGATAGACCATGCACATGTTTGTGATGGAGACTAAGATTAGCTAGTCATATACATATAGGGGGGACTGCGTGTGCCTACAATTGAGTGAGAGACCATCATACTTGGCTAGCTAGGCATGAGATTGTGTGTGTGTGCGTGTGAGATGGAGAGAGAACGAGGGAGAGAGATAGAGTTTTAGATGGGCCTATCGAGTGCGAGTGAGATATGCATGTGTATGTGTGACCCAGGTAGATGGAGAGTTTGAGAGAGAGGGGGAAGAGCTCCGAGATGACATAGTGGTGCGTGAGAGAGTTACGGGCAACGAGCCAAGGAATTTGTGTGCGTACGATGAGTGCACCCAAGATATCTAGCTTGGACTAGCTAGAGTATCATACATAGTGTGCGAGAGATACCTATAGATGGAGTATATATGCATGCGAACTAGAAAGACCCCCCCCCCCACACACACACACAAAGAGAGAGAGAGAGATGGAGAGAAAGGGAGAGGGACCAACAAGGTTTTTGTGTCAGATGCATGTGACATAATTGAAGATTGTCAGAGAGAGAGAGAGAGAGAGAGTGCCTAAGTCGAGACAGATCAAGTGCGTGTGAAGGAGAATGAGTAAGTGTGCAAAAAGAGTATGTGTGTGAAAGATAAAGGGACAACAAACGATAAATTAGAGAGAGAGTGTGTTTGTTCATTTCTTATGCGAACATATCACGCATGCATCTCCGAGATAGAAAAGCGAGGAGAGGAGATACACGAAGATAGCTAGTGTGTGATTGTGTGCAACGGAGAGAGACACCCCTGTAGCACATGTCCAATAGAGGTCTGGCCAACAAGGAACAAAGGTCAAGAGTTACACATGGAGGACATGGACGCATGGGAGGGAGAGAGGGTGTGTTTGTGATAGAGGGATCCCCTCGAGATCGTGAGGGGACTATATGGGTGGGAGATCGAGGGAGGTGTGTGCGCGATAAAAAGATGCCCCAAGAGAAATAGAGATAGACCATGCACATTTTTGTGATGGAGACTAAGATTAGCTAGTCATATACATATAGGGGGGACTGCGTGTGCCTACAATTGAGTGAGAGACCATCATACTTGGCTAGCTAGGCATGAGATTGTGTGTGTGTGCGTGTGAGATGGACAGAGAACGAGGGAGAGAGATAGAGTTTTAGATGGGCCTATCGAGTGCGAGTGAGATATGCATGTGTATGTGTGACCCACGTAGATGGAGAGTTTGAGAGAGAGGGGGAAGAGCTCCGAGACGACATAGTGGTGCGTGAGAGAGTTACGGGCAACGAGCCAAGGAATTTGTGTGCATACGATGAGTGCACCCAAGATATCTAGCTTGGACTAGTTAGAGTATCATACATAGTGTGCGAGAGAGACCTATAGATGGAGTATATATGCATGCGAACTAGAAAGACCCCCCCCCCACACACACACAAAGAGGGAGAGAGAGATGGAGAGAAAGGGAGAGGGACCAACAAGGTTTTTGTGTCAGATGCATGTGACATAATTGAAGATTGTCAGAGAGAGAGAGAGAGAGAGAGAGAGAGAGAGTGCCTAAGTCGAGACAGATCAAGTGCGTGTGAAGGAGAATGAGTAAGTGTGCAAAAAGAGTATGTGTGTGAAAGATAAAGGGACAACAAACGATAAATTAGAGAGAGGGTGTGTTTTTTCATTTCTTATGCAAACATATCACGCATGCATCTCCGAGATAGAAAAGCAAGGCGAGGAGATACACGAAGATAGCTAGTGTGTGATTGTTTGCAACGGAGAGAGACACCCCTATAGCACATGTCCAATAGAGGTCTGGCCAACAAGGAACAAAGGTCACGAGGGACACATGGAGGACATGGACGCATGGGAGGGAGAGAGGGTGTGTTTGTGATAGAGAGATCCCCTCGAGATTGTGAGGGGACTATATGGGTGGGAGATTGAGGGAGGTGTGTGCGCGATAAAAAGATGCCCCAAGAGAAATCGAGATAGACCATGCACATTTTTGTGATGGAGACTAAGATTAGCTAGTCATATACATATAGGGGGGACTGCGTGTGCCTACAATTGAGTGAGAGACCATCATACTTGGCTAGCTAGGCATGAGATTGTGTGTGTGTGCGTGTGAGATGGACAGAGAACGAGGGAGAGAGATAGAGTTTTAGATGGGCCTATCGAGTGCGAGTGAGATATGCATGTGTATGTGTGACCCAGGTAGATGGAGAGTTTGAGAGAGAGGGGGAAGAGCTCCGAGACGACATAGTGGTGCGTGAGAGAGTTACGGGCAACGAGCCAAGGAATTTGTGTGCGTACGATGAGTGCACCCAAGATATCTAGCTTGGACTAGCTAGAGTATCATACATAGTGTGCGAGAGATACCTATAGATGGAGTATATATGCATGCGAACTAGAAAGACCCCCCCCCCCACACACACAAAGAGGGAGAGAGAGATGGAGAGAAAGGGAGAGGGACCAACAAGGTTTTTTGTCGGATGCATGTGACATAATTGAAGATTGTCGGAGAGAGAGAGAGAGAGAGAGAGAGAGAGAGAGAGACCAGGAGTCCGGGAGAGGGGGAGGTCGCGTTTTATGCATCAAAGATTGATATAAACCATGTTTCGATATAAACTTGCATTCAAATATTTAAATTGGAGAACATGTTGTCTGCAATCCACACATGAACGGATATATGCGTATATCAAAAAAGTTCATTTATTTGAATTTCAACATGTTTATGGAGTACTATAATACTGTACAACATGCTACTCGATTGAGGTGTTCAATTTTGGATTTAGCTCACTATTTTGACCTAGTGAACGAGTTATTTCATTGAATCGAGATATGTCATTTTGGGGTTGACTCACGTTTTTGAGTGGGTCAACTATTTGTCATATAGTAAATTGCTAGCAACGAGCATGTAAAAACACATTACTCCCGAGCATCATCTCTCCATCTAAAAAAGAAGTGGCAAGCTAATATTTCAAAATTTGATTCGAATCGACTTGGTAAGGTAGACATGGATGCTTGTTCTCCCAAAATTTGAACGAACCGTTAAACATCCTCCGCTCGGTGGAATTCACCCGAGCAAATAAATGAGAGACGCGAAATTACCGTCCTATGTGGGACACACATCAATTGGCCCGTTGTACATCGAGGGTAGGTTTGTAACTTCATCCAAGCGCGCCTTCTCCTCGGCCGACATGACATGTGCCGAATAATTCATAAACCATGGTTGGCAAAACGCGCTCTCCTCGCCCGAAATAGCTCGCACCCACTATTTCAAAATACGCTCTCCTTGCCCGAAATCGCTCGTGCCCACTATATTTCAAAACACGCCCTCCTCGCCTGAAATCGCTCCCGCCCACTATTTGGGGAGAAGCAAAGTTACTCTACTATCCCCGACCCTCAGTACACACACCCAAGCCGAGAAGCCTAAAGGCAGGGGTAGAACTGTAACTCCCGCTCACATTTCAGACAAATGCATCTGTAAGACATGGTTCCACTCCCCTCCCAATCCCCCCCCCCCCAATTCATACCTCGTGGGCGCCAAATCACCTTCTCCCTGGGAAGCTCCCTTCTCTCGAGCCGCGAAACCTCAACTCCTCCTCCATGGCGCCCCCACCGCACCAATTTCACAGCCGCCCTCCTCCCTAATGCCGGAGACGCTGTCCATTTGCCATCGTGCACTGGGCCGTGTGCCTCTTACTCCATGCTACTGGAGTTGCCTCGATGACGGCCACGTGAACCGTACCGGAGCCGATTCACCCCCGCCGTTGTTCACGGCGCCGGAGCGGCTCCAACTTCGGATCCGTCCAGAGTCTCGGCGCTGCTTCCCCGTAGCCGTCGACCATCGCGACATTGCTATTTCCCTGCTGCCAGTCGCCACCACAACCGCACCGGCCTCACCGACTCGGTAGCTGGACCTGCCTACTTCACCATGCCTCCAGATAGGTCGCACCCTCATCTCAAATCACTTTATTTAGGTGTTAGTTATTTGAATTTTTATTCTGGGCCAATCGATTCCCAATGGGAAGCAACACCCCTCGAGGCGGCGGAGCTCCTAGGCTGCCGGTTGGCTGGTGTCTAGCATAAGGGTGCGGGGTCGCAAGTTCACCGTGGAAGCAACACTTAGATGGCTATCTTAGAGTTGCGTGGGTTGAAGGTACTACCGCCGCCGGATCTGGATGACGGGGAGTCTTTGTGGATTGGCCCGGGGGCGGCGCAACCACGGCAGTGCGGTGGGGCGGGGAGCGGGGTTTTGGCCGGGGCCACGGACGGTGGAGGCATGCTGCTCTACCATTGGTCGCTAGCTCTTCGGGGAAGATTCTGAAAAGTGTCAGCTGGGAGGCACAAGACGGCCATCAAGCCATCCGGCGTAGATCGGACAGTACCAAAATAAAATAAAATTGTGTGACCCCAATTTAGTCTTCAGTCAACAGACGTGTGACCACTCTCGTACCTTGCTGTTGATCTCTTAGTGTATTTCTTCAGATCAAAGAGATATGTCATTCTTAACATTATGCGTTATCTGCATCTTCAGACACACCGTCTTCCGACTCACCGCAGCTGCTCCAACAAGGGAAGCATACACCAGAAGGGAGCTATAGTCCCCACTCAACAGTTCCCAACATCGAATGCACGTGCCCGACATGGACATCCACAACAACTGCAGGGCCATCGACAAGTCAGCACATGATGCTCACTCCTCTCGATGGCGGCCAGATAGGTTGTACCCTCATCTTACTTGTGTGCAACATTTATGGCTTTGTTATTCATCTAAGCATGGAAAATAGATTATCACATTTCACTATATATTCATGCTGATCTCTTACGGGTCTTGTTCAGGAGTTAACGTTGTTCCATAGTTCAGCTAAGATACTTGTTCTTTAGGTAACATTGTTCCATAATTATCATCCATCAGCCAATGCTATCCCACGGGCTAGTGATTATAGTATTATACCACTTCTAGTATTACCTATGTTGTTCTTTAATACTTTTGTGTGTCATCTAGTTAATCTCGAGTACAAACGATACATATTATGTAGCTTTCATCTGTGTTCTCCCTTTAGTTTATGAGACTTGTTGCTGCTAGTTAACCCAAGTCCTACTATTTATGCCGTCTCCTACATGCACTCATTACATAAATCTAACTACTAGTTGTCTTCCATGCATGTCAGATATAATTGCACACACTGATATATCCACAAGAACCTCACGGAGCAATGTAAAGGCCAATAAACTTGATGTCAATGATACCCAATATGATGGAACATGTAAAGGCAGTTCTTCAGAAGACTTGCAGAAAGATGATGAATCCTCTTCACCCCACAAGGTCCTTGCTCTAACTTGGCCTGTGATATGGGTACAACATGCATATAATGTCCTAGAGTGTATCTACTCTGTTGCAATGCCATGTGCTTAGCATGCTGATCATGCATGTAAATATGTCATGCCTTCCTGTTTTTCAGTACCTATTCCATTCATGATAACATGTTTTCAAATTCAAGTATTGTCATTCTACTCTATCGCAATGCCATCTGCTTAATTTGGACATCATGCTTCTGAATATCTTATGCATTGTTATTCATCAGTATGTACTTCATCTGTCTACCATACCATGTTTTTTTACATTGAAGTGATGTTCTAGTGCTCTGTTGCAATGCCATCTTAGTTTCCCAATCATACACGTGTATGTTGCCTTAGTTTTTTCTGTACGTATTCCGCTAGCATACAATTTCACATTCAACTAGTGTTTTTTGTTGTGTTGTCCTGTCGTATCCCTAGCTCTTACACCATACTCCCTCCATACGGATTACATGTTGCCGAAATGGATAAAAAAGGATGTATCTAGAACTGAAATACACCTAGACCCATCCATTTTTTTCGGATGGAGGGAATACATGTTAATATGTCATGCCTTTCTATTCTTCAGTACCTATTCCATCTCTCTGTTG
Organism: Triticum aestivum; assembly: GCF_018294505.1. Lineage (NCBI taxonomy): Eukaryota > Viridiplantae > Streptophyta > Magnoliopsida > Poales > Poaceae > Triticum > Triticum aestivum. The sequence continues at coordinate 163,456,004 of NC_057801.1, read as the reverse complement.
TAGCATGTTTTATAATTAAAGCACCATTCTTCTATACAAGGCATGCAAGGGGAAGACGACTATGTTAGAATCTGAAGGGTTACAAACAAGGCCTTTGCAAAAGATCCAAACGCCAGGAGATAATAAACCAACTCCAGTTTTTATAGATACTGCTCCAGCACAGAGAAACCCAACTCCTACTGATAATAAGCAGATTCCAGTGGCCAAAGAACTAGTCCGCTCCAGTCCAGCAAAAATATGTCAACTCCATTCTAAGAAGCATGTGCGTATCCTTGCATCATGAAATTTTATAGCATGCTGATCATATTTTCTACATGTTTCTTACCCATCTCTCTTTTAGAAAATAAGCTTAACAGATAGAAGAATTTCTGCAATGGTATCGTTTATGAGGAAAGATTCTTGCAGGAATTCTCTGTGCTCCAATGTAGATGTAAGTACTGTTGTATATCACTATATTTTACATCAGCATGTATTTTGTTAATCGGTGTGAATCCAACCTTTATCTGATCTAAATTTAGTTGTAGCAAAATGTATGATTAAAGGCCACAATGTTGATTTTTGTAAGGAAAACTGCCTGGTAGTTTTGCATCCTAAGCTGCATGAGTGTACTATCTCATATCAGTGGGTTTGAATACTTTGGTTCTGCAGTGGGGTTTCAGTGTTTTTTTACTGTGTTGTCCTGTCATATCCCTAGCTCTTACATCATACTCCCTCCGTCCGGATTACATGTCGCAGAAATGGATAAAACTGGATGTATCTAGAACTGAAATACGCCTAGACCCATCCATTTATTTCCGGATGGAGGAATACATGTCAATATGTCATGCCTTTCTATTCTTCAGTACCTATTCCATCTCTGCTGTAGCATGTTTTATAACTGAAGCACCATTCTTCTATATAAAGCATGCAAGGGGAAGACGGCTATGTTAGAATCTGAAGGGTTACAAACCAGGTCTTTGCAAAAGATCCAAATGCCAGGAGATAATAAACCAACTCCATTTTTCATAGATACTGCTCCAGCACAGAGAAACCCAACTCCCATTGATAATAAGCAGATTCCAGTGGCCAAAGAACTAGTCCGCTCCAGTCCAGCAAAAGAATGTCAACTCCATTCTAAGAAGCGTGTGCGTATCTTCGCATCATGAAATTTTATAGCATTCTGATCATATTTTCTACATGTTTCTTACCCATCTCTCTTTTAGAAAATAAGGTTAAACGATAGAAGACTTCCTCCATTGGGATCGTATTCGAGGAAAATATCTTGCGGGAATTCTCTGTGCTCCAATGCTGATGTAAGTACCTGTTGTATATCACTATATTTTTACATCAGCATGTATTTTGTTAATCGGCGTGAATCTAACCTTTATCTGATCTAAAATTAGTTGTAGCAAAATGTTAAAGGCGCCAATGTTGATTTTTGTAAGGAAAACTGCCTGGTAGTTTTGCATACTGAGCTACATGAGTGTACTATCTCATATCACGCACATTACTGAATTGTAGTGCTTCTCTGGTTGCCCATTCATTCATTGTGTCAATGTTGCTTTCGTATTACCTTACCTGGCTGATGATAGCTGTGCCATATTGTGTTAATTTGGTGTAGGCTAGTTGCCCAAACATTTGTTGTGTCAATGTTGCTTTCCTATTATCTGACTTGGCCAATGATAGCAATGCTAGTGTGTTAATTTTGTGCAGGCTGCTGAAGATAAGAAGACAAACTCTGAAAACAGCAAGGCAACCCCATTGTTTCTTTCCAGTAAATCTAGGCCAGGTAATATGGCAATAACTCATGATTAATCTGTTTGGTTCCCCTCCTAATTTATGTTATGATGCAGTGGTCGAGACACTCTCCACTATCAATAATACAAGCCTGCCAAAATCGCCATCTGAATCTGTTCAGTATCCTCTGTCTCGAATGCAACAGAATAAATGTATGTTTGTGAACAAATTAATGGCTGAAGCAATGATGGAAATGGTGGATGAATCAGAGGCGCAGAGTCGTGCGACACAACAACTGGTCAATGTTTCCAGAGACAGTGTAACAAAGCAGCAAGAACTTGCCCACATGCTTATGGGCGTCATCTGTGCTGAGGTTGCAGATTGTGACGTTGTAGATGGTTAGGTTCTGCTCATTTATTTGCACTGGCATCAATCTTTGATTGCCCAGCGGATGTAATTTCATGTAATATATGCTGGATGTGCAACCTTATTCCCTATATACCTTTGCTTGATCGGTTTTGGTCCTGTGCATAATTGCTCGTCGTAATGGGCTCAAATTATCTAATTTGGCCTAAAGACATGTATGAACTTTAGTGGGCCCATTAAGTTAATGGGCCGAAAGTTAATGGTCGGCCCTCTTACCTCCCTGGTCATTAATAGGCCGACATCAAAGCGGGCAAAAGGTGGGCCCAATTGATTCCACGGTCCGTTAACAGGCCGTTACTAAGTTTGGGCTACATATGGCCCAACTATACTGTAGGCCTTTAGCAGGCCGTAAGAGACAGCGGGCTTGTACTGGACCATGAAGAGCATGGGCCGCTAAGAGGCCGAAAGTCAGGTCGTATTGTAAATGGCCCAACTATGTTGTGGGCCTTTAGCAGGTCGAAAGAGAAACCGGGCTGGTATTGGACCATGAAGGGCATGGGCCGTTAAAAGGCCAAAACTAAGGTCCGACTACAAATGGCCCAACTCATTTATGGTCCGCTAACAGGCCGAAAGGCACACAGGCCGGGAATTGGCCCAACACTTAAATGGGTCGCTAAAAGGCCAAAACTCAGGTCCAGACTACAAATGGCCCAACTGATTTATGGGCCGTCAACAGGCTGAAAGTGACACCAGGCCGGAAATTGGCCCAACACTTAAATGGGCCCCCAAAAGGCCGAAACTTAGGTCCGACTACAAATGGCCCATCAGATTTATGGGCCGTCAATAGGCTGAAAGACACACTGGGCCGAAAATTAGCCCAACATTTAAATGGGTCCCTAAAGGGCCGAAAGATGTACATCTTGATAATTCGCCCATCCATTGAATGGGCCGTTAACAGGCCGAAATCTCATCGGGCCAATATTGAGCCCAAATATATAGCGGGCTGTTAACGGGCTCAAACTGACGATGGGATGCAATGGTGTCAAATCTTTAACGAGCCGTTGACGAGCCGAATTGGCACATCTCGTATGGGCCGCGGGCTTAAATGGACCTACACAAGTAGGCCTTATATGGGCCGGCCTGCTAATTTTTACTGGGCCGGCCTTTTTCACCGGAATGGGCCACTGTTGGGTCGTGCCACGTGTCGGCCTATCATAGGCGCCTCTTGTCCAATGAGTGGATGACATCTGTCCCAATGGTGAGGCAACACGTGTTTCCTACGGCCAATGATGATTTTACACGTGGAAAATCCCCATTGGTCCGGGCTGTTAACAGGTTATCGGATCCAAAATCGGACTCGATAGCTTAACAGCGTTCCATTACGGTGGATCCCACGTGTCGGTCACCCTTGACGAAAGCACTTCTATGACGCGTGATTTATCGTCATGGAAGTGGACACTTCCATGATGATAATTTTGGTAATGTCGTGGAACACTTCTACGACATCACATGTATGACTATCTTGATTCTGTCATAAAATCGTCATGGATGTACATGCATGACAAAAAACGCGACCTACTGTGACAAACACGTATCATCACGGAAGTGTATTTTTTTTGTAGAGATGGGTCTTGTCCATCACATCATTCTCTAATGATGTGATCCAGTTCATCAAATGACAACACATGTCTATGGTTAGGAAACATCACCATCTTTGATTAACAAGCTAGTCAAGTAGAGGCATACTAGGGACAATATGTTTTTTCTATGTATTCACACATGTACTAAGTTTCCGGTTAATACAATTCTAGCATGAATAATAAACATTTATCATGATATAAGGAAATATATAAATAACAACTTCATTATTGCCTCTAGGGCATATTTGCTTCACATATGATCCAAGAAGAGAAAGTATGTTAGCTTATGCCTCTCCCTCATATAAAATTGCAATAATGATTACGAGTCTAGTTATCGATTACCTACGAACAAATAACTTTCTTGTGACAAAAAGCTCTCTACTAAAACTAACTTAGTTGTTTCTTTATCTAAACACCCCCTAGTTTTATTTGCATGCTCTTTATTATCTTGCAAACCTATCCAATCACACCTACAAAGTACTTCTGCTTTCATACTTGTTCTAGGTAAAGCGAATGTCAAGCGTGTGTAGAGTTGTATTGGTGGTCGATAGAACTTGAGGGAATATTTGTTCTACCTTTAGCTCCTCGTTGGGTTCGACACTCTTATTTATCAAGAAAGGTTACAAATGATCCCCTATACTCGTGGGTTATCAAGACCTTTTTCTGGCGCCGTTGCTGGGGAGCAATAGCGTGGGGTGAATATTCTCGTGTTTGCTTGTTTTCTTTATCACTAAGTAGATTTTATGTGATGTTCTAAGTTGTTCTCTATCTTTAGTTATCGATATGGAAAATGAAATACCAGAAAATTTTTGGTGTACTTGCTACTCATGGAGATAGGGAACCTCCTAAAACCCTCGATGCTCATTATGTCAAAGATATTATGCACTACTTTAATAATCCTAAGAAAAACCCATTCAACTATATAATAGGAGACACGTTGGATCAACGTGAATACTTTAGGGATTATCGCTTGACTCAAAAAAGGAAATTGTTATGGGATCAAATTCATATGTTGCATTGGTATGCTCGGGGACTTGCTTGAGATATGATTATATTTGTTGCTCTAGGATGAAGGCTCCACACCTTCCCTTTTCATGTAAATTTAATGACAATCAAACCTTGGCTTCTTATGCTAATGGTATTTATGATTACTATGATGTGGAACTAATAGAAGAATTCGTTGCTTTTAAGGGTGCTTATGAAATTTAATCTTTGTTTGAAAAGTATGAAGGTTTTGATGATGATGTTTATAGACCTGAAAATTTTGCTATACTTAAATATTGCTATGAGAATTATGAATATAATGCTGATATTAATGCATTTATTGAGAAAGTCTCCACTGTCCAAGAAGAGACTCATATTTTGCATGAATCTATGGAAGAAGAAATTGAGGATACTGTGAGCTCATTAGATGAAAAAGATGAGCAAAGAACAAAAGGAGGAAGAGCGGATTGATCACCCATGCCCACCTTCTAATGAGAGTAACTCTTCAACGCATACATTGTTTAATTTCCCTTTGTGCTTACCGAAGGATGATTGCTATGATAATCGCTATGATCCCTTTGATTCGTTTGAAATATCCCTTTTTGATGAACTTGATGCATGCTATGCTTATGGCCATGATGCCAATATGAATTATGCTTATGGAGATGAACTTGCTATAGTTCCTTATGTTAAGAATGAAATTGTTTCTATTGCACCCATGCATGATAGTCCTATTATCTTTTTGAATTCTCCCAACTACACTATATCGGAGAAGTTTGCGCTTATTAAGGACTACATTGATCGGTTGCATTCTACTATTGCACATGATGATTTTGATAAATATAGTATGCATGTGCTCGCTGCTCCTACTTGCAATTATTATGAGAGAGGAACTACATCTCTGCCTCTCTATGTTTCCAATACGATAAAATTGCAACAAAGTGTTTATACTATGAATTGGCCTTTACTTTGTGTGCATGAATTTTTCTTTTATGACATGCCGATGCATAGGAAGAGAGTTAGACTTCATCATTACATGATATATGTTACTTTGTGCTCACTACTAAATTACGAATCATTGTTAATTAAAATTGGCTTTGATATAGCTTGGGATCCGGGTGGATCCATTACTTGAGCACTATATGCCTAGCTTAATGGCTTTAAAGAAAGCGCTACCAGGGCGACAACTCAGAAGTTTTAGAGAGTCATTTATTTCTGTTGAGTGATTTTGTAAAGTTTGAAAACAAAAAAAATAAAGAGGGGAACCTAAAACATTTTCAAAAAGAAAAGTAAAAGTGAGAGAGACGAGCATTGTTAAAGTGAGAGCGTGCCTTGAACATTGTTCATGCCCATGGAAACTTTGTGAATCTTAATTATAGAAACTTTTCAACAAAAATAACTATGCCCTTGTATAAATCCATTGTATTATAAAAATAATTTGCCAAGATTTGCCTTTAGGATGATTAGATTGCATGTTTGGTTTGTGCGGTGCAAAAACAGAAACTTTGGTTGTAGTGTGTGATTTTACATTTTTTACTAGAAAGTCAAACGCTTCTGAAACTTTTTGCACAGTACTTATATACAAATTGTTTATTTTTTCCTATTTTTCAGAATTTTAGAAGTTACAGAAGTATGGTAGATGTTCAAATTTCTACAGACTGTCCTGTTTAAGACAGATTTTGTTTTTGATGCATTGTTTTGCTAGTTTTGATGAAACTATCAATTTTATCGGTGGTATAAGCCATAGAGAAGTTATAATACAGTAGCTACAATGCAAAAACAAAATATGAATGGGTTTGCAAAAATCTATTGAGGTTTTGTTAAGTTTTATTATACAGTAGCTACAATGAAGTAGTAATCTATTTTATTATACTAATGGATCTCACGAGGGTTTTGTTAAGTTTTGTGTGATTGAGGTTTTCAAGTTTTGGGTGAGATCATGATGGATGAAGGAATAAGGAGCCTAAGCTTGGGGATGCCCTAGGCACCCCAATGTAATATTCAAGAAGTCCCAAGAAACTTAGCTTGGGGATGCCCCAGAAGGCATCCCCTCTTTATTCTAACGATCATCGGTAATTTTACTTGGAGCTGTATTATTATTCGTCACATGATATGCATAAATCTTGGACCATCATGTGATTTTTATTTTTATTTTAATAAATGCACCATGCTAGTATGAGTTAGTCCTTGGTTGATTTATAGAATGCTCTTTGCACTTCACTTATATCGTTTGAGTATGGCTTTATAGAATGCTTCATGTGCTTCACTTATATCATTTGAAGTTTGGATTGCATGTTTCCCTTCACATAGAAAACCACCATTTGTAGAATGCTCTTTTACTTCACTTATATTTGTTAGAGAGTGGGCATATATTTTGTAGAAAGTATGAAACTATCTTCCTTCACTTATATCTATTTAGAGAGTCAACAGGAATTGGTCATTCACATGGTCAGTCATAAAATCCTACATAAAACTTGTAGATCACGGAATATGATATGTTTTAGTTTTGCGATATAAAGATGGTGATATTAGAGTCATGCTAGTGAGTAATTGTGGATTGGTAAGAATACTTGTATTAAAGTTTGTGATTCCCATAGCATGCACATATGGTGAACCGTTATGTAACGAAGTTGGAGCATGAGGTATTTATTGATTGTCTTCCTTATGAGTGGCGGTCGGGAACGAGCGATGGTATTTTCCTACCAATCTATCCCCCTAGGAGAATGCGCGTGGTACTTTGTTTTGATAGCTAATAGAATTTTGCAATAAGTATGTGAGTTCTTTATGACTAATGTTGAGTCCATGGATTATACACACTCTCACCCTTCCACCATTGCTAGCCTCTCTAGTACCGCGCAACTTTTGCTGGTACCATACACCCACCGTATACCTTCCTCAAAACAGCCACCATACCTACCTATTCTGGCATTTCCATAGCCACTCCGATATATATTGCCATGCAACTTCCACCGTTCCATTTATTATGACACGTTTCATCATTGTTATATTGCTTTGCATGATCATGTAGTTGACATAGTATTTGTGGCAAAGCCACTGTTCATGTTTTTTCATACATGTCACTCTTGAGTCATTGCACATCCCGGTACACCGCCGGAGGCATTCATATAGAGTCATATTTTGTTCCAAGTATCGAGTTGTAATTCTTGAGGTGTAAATAAATAAAAGTGTGATGATCTTCATTATTAGAGCATTGCCCCATGTGAGGAAAAAAAGTCCAAAGAAGCCAATAAAAAAAGGGAGAAAAAAATGAAAATGACATAAATGAGAGAAGGGGCAATGTTACTATCCTTTTTCCACACTTGTGCTTCAAAGTAGCACCATGATCTTCATGATAGAGAGTCTCCTATGTTGTCACTTTCATATACTAGTGGGAATTTTTCATTATAGAACTTGGCTTGTATGTTCCAACGATGGGCTTCCTCAAATTGCCCTAGGTATTCATGAGCAAGCAATTTGGATGCACACCCACTTAGTTTCTTTTTGATCTTTCATAAACTTATAGCTCTAGTGCATTCGTTGCATGGCAATCCCTACTCACTCACATTGATATCTGTTGATGGGCATCTCCACAGCCCGTTGATACGCCTAGTTGATGTGAGACTATATCCTTCTTTTTGACTTCCCTACAACCACTATATTCTATTCCACCTATAGTGCTATGTCCATGGCTCACGCTCATGTATTGCATGAAAGTTGAAAAGGTTTGAGGATATCAAAAGTATGAAACAATTGCTTGGATTGTCATCGGGGTTGTGAATGATTTATTTTTGTGTGATGAAGATGGAGCATAGCCAGACTATATGATTTGTAGGGATAACTTTCTTTGGCCATGATATTTTGAGAAGAGATGATTGCTTTATTAGTATGCTTAAAGTATTATGGTCGTTATGTCAAATAATAGGCTATTGATTTGAATCACTCGTGTCTTAATATTCATGCCATGATTAGATTATATGATCAAGATTATGCTAGGTAGCATTCACATGAAAAATTATCTTCTTTATCATTTACCTACTCGAGGACGAGCAGGAATTAAGCTTGGGGATGCTGATACGTCTCCATAGTATCTATAATTTCTGATTATTTTGTGCCAATATTCTACAACTTTCATATACGTCTCAATACTATTTTTGGGACTAACATATTGATCCAGTGCCTACTGCTAGTTCCTATTTGTTGCACGTTTTTTGTTTTCGCAGAATATCCATATGAAGCAGAGTCCAAACGCGATAAAAATTTATAGATTTTTTTTGGAATATATGTAATTTTTGGGAAAAAGAATCAACATGAGACAATTCCCAAGGGGCCCACAAGCCACAGGGGCGCGCCCTGGACCCTTGTGGTTACCCCGTCAGGCGGTTGGTTCCCTTCTTCATCCGCAAGAAAGCTAATATCTGGATAAAAATCATTTTAAAATTTCAGCCCAATCGGAGTTACGGATCTCCCGGAATTTAAGAAACGGTGAAAGGCCAGAATCTGGGAGCGCAGAAACAGAAGGTAACACACACACACACACACACACACAGAGAGAGAGAGAGAGAGAGAGAGAGAGAGAGCCAATCTCGGAGGGGCTCTCGCCCCTCGGCCGCCATGGAGGCCATGGACTAGAGGGGAAACCCTTCTCCCATCTAGGGGGAGGTCAAGGAAGAAGAAGAAGGAGGGGCTCTCTCCCCCTCTCTCCCGGTGGCGCCTGAATCTCGCTGGGGCCATCATCGTGACGGTTATCTACACCAACAACTTCGCCGTTGTCATCACCAACTCTCTGCCCCTCTATGCAGCGGTGTAACCTCTCTTTTACCCGCTGTAATATCTACTTAAACATAGTGCTCAACGCTATATATTATTTCCCAATGATGTATGGCTATCCTATGATGTTTGAGTAGATCCGTTTTGTCCTATGGGTTGATTGATGATCGTGATCGTTTTGAGTTTCATGTTTTATTATTGGTGTTGTCCTATGGTGCTCTCTGTGTCGCGCAAGAATGAGGGATCCCCGTTGTAGGATGTTGCAATACGTTCATGATTCTCTTACGGTGGGTTGCTAGAGTGACATAAGCTTAAACCCTAGTAAGGGGGTTGTTGTGTATGGGAATAAAGAGGACTTGATACTTTAATCCTATACTTCAACACTCTTATTTATCGAGAAAGGCTACAACTGATCCCCTATACTTGTGGGTTATCAAATATCCATACCAAACGAAGTCCAAACATGATAAAAATTTATGGAGATGTATTTTGGAATATATGTGATTTGGGGGAAGAAGAATCAATGCGAGACGATGCCCAAGGGGGCCACAAGCCCAGAGGGCATGCCTGGCAGGCTTGTGGGCCCCCTATAGGTCAGTTGGAGGTATCCTTTGGCCGCAAGGAAGCTAATATCTGGATAAATATCTCCTCACGATTTTAGCCCAATCGAATTTATGGATCTCCGGTAATTTAAGAAGCAGTGAAGGGCTAGAAAACAGGAACGCAAAACAAAAGAGAACAGAGAGAGAGAGAGAGAGAGAGAGAGAGATCCAATCTCGGAGGGACTCCTGCCCTCCAGGAGCAATGGAGACCATGGACCAGAGGGGAAACCCTCCTCCCATATAGGGGGCAGGCGAAGTAAGAAAAAGAAGAAGGAGGGCTCTCTCCTTGATGACCCACAAGTATATAGGGTCAATTGTAGCCTTTTTTATAAGTAAGAGTGTCGAACCCAACAAGGAGAAGAAGAAAATGACAAGTGGTTTTAAGCAAGGTAATGTCTGCAGGTGCTAAAATTGTAAGTAGCAGACTAGTTTGATAGCAAGATAATTTGTAACGAGCAAGTAAAGATAGTAGTAACAAAAGTGCAGCAAGGTAGCACAATCGTTTTGAGGCAAAGTACATGCCAAAACGGTTTCTTATGATAAGCAAAGTGTTCTTGAGGGTACACGGGAATTTCATCTAGTCACTTTGATGTCTACTACGCAACCTTCTTCTTGTAGACGTTGTTGGGCCTGCAAGTGCACAGGTTTGTAGGACAGTAGCAAATTTCCCTCAAGTGGATGACCTAAGGTTTATCAATCTGTAGGAGGCGTAGGATGAAGATGGTCTCTCTCAAACAACCCTGCAACCAAACAACAAAGAGTCTCTTGTGTCCCCAACACACCCAATACAATGGTAAATTGTATAGGTGCACTAGTTCGGCGAAGAGATGGTGATACACGTGCAAAATAGATAGTAGATAAAGGTTTTTGTAATCTGAAATTATAAAAACAGCAAGGTAGCGAGTGATAAAAGTGAGCGTAAACGGTATTGCAATGATAGGAAACAAGGCCTAGGGTTCATACGTTCAGTAGTGCAAGTTCTCTCAACAATAATAACATAGATAGATCATATAACAATCCCTCAACATGCAACAAAGAGTCACTCCAAAGACACTAATAGCGGAGAACAACGAAGAGATTATGGTAGGGTACGAAACCACCTCAAAGTTATTCTTTCGGATCAATCTATTCAAGAGTTCGTACTAGAATAACACCTTAAGACACAAATCAACCAAAACCCTAATGTCACCTAGATACTCCATTGTCACCTCAAGTATCCGTGGGCATGATTATAGGATATGCATCACACAATCTCAGATTCATCTATTCAACCAACACAAAGTACTTCAAAGAGTGCCCCAAAGTTTCTACCGGAGAGTCAAGAACGTGTGCCAACCCCTATGCATAGGTTCATGGGCGGAACCCGCAAGTTGGTCACCGAAACATACATCAAGAGGCACATGATATCCCATTGTCACCACAGATAAGCACGGCAAGACATACATCAATTTTTATCATAAAAGACTCAATCCGATAAGATAACTTTAAAGGGGAAAACTCAATTCATCACAAGAGAGTAGAGGGGGAGAAACATCATAAGATCCAACTACAATAGCAAAGCTCGGGATACATCAAGATCGTGCCATAGAGGGAACACGAGAGAGAACACGAGAGAGAGAGAGAGAGAGAGAGAGAGAGAGAGAGAGAGATCAAACACATAGCTACTGGTACATACCCTTAGCCTCGAGGGTGAACTACTCCCTCCTCGTCATGGAGAGTGCCAGGATGATGAAGATGGCCACCGGTGAAGGATCCCCCCCTCCGGCAGGGTGCCGGGAAGGGCTCCCGAGAGGTTTTTGGTGGCTACAGAGGCTTGCAGCAGCGGAACTCCCGATCTATCTTGATATTCGATGGTTTTAGGGTACGTAGGCTTATATAGGCGAAAGAAGTCGGTCGGGGGGTGCTCGAGGGGTCCATGAGACAGGGGGCGCGCCCAGTAGGGGGGGCGCCCCCTATCTCCTGGGCTCCTCAAGGATCTTCTGACGTGGACTCCAAGTCTCCAGGATGATAATCTTCCAAAAAATCACGTTGCTAAAGGTTTCATTCCGTTTGGACTCCGTTTGATATTCCTTTTCTTCGAAATACTGAAACAGGCAATAAAACAGCAATATCGACTAGGCCTCCAGTTAATAGGTTAGTCCCAAAAGTAATATAAAAGTGTATAATAAAGCCCATAATCATTCAAAACAGATAATAAAATAGCATGAATGCTTCATAAATTATAGATATGTTGGAGACGTATCAGCATCCCCAAGCTTAATTCCTACTCGTCCTCGAGTAGGTAAATGATAAAAGAAAGAATTTATGAAGTGTGAATGCTAGAGGTGCACAAGTTTGATCAATGATAATTTCAATCACCTTTACTAGCATGATAATATGTCATAACAGTAGTTCATCTCATAAAACTTTTCATAATCAAGTAACAAGCTATTCACATCTTAAAGCATAGGCCATAAACTTTCTTGAAAACTAGCAAACTTCATTCTTAGTCATCAAACAATTGCAATTCATCTTACTTTCAGGAAGAGTCTATGTCAGAGCTTTGATTTAGCAAACTTCACATACTCAACTATCATATAGTCTTCTACAATTGCTAACACTCATGCAATACTTGTGGTTATGAAGTTTTAATCAGACACAGAGAAAGATTGGGGCTTATAATGTTGCCTCCAAACGTATTCACCTTTGGGTGATGTCAACAATAATAGTTCATGCTAACGTACATCCAATTGGATATATATATATCAGGATCACCCTAACACAAAGTGCTTGCTAAAGGATAAAATGAAAAAGGGAAAGGTGAAGATCACCTTGACTCTTGCATAAAGTAAAAGACATAAAGTAAAAGATAGGCCCTTCACAGAGGGAAGCAGAGGTTGTCATGCGCTTTTAGGGTTGGATACACAAAATCTTAATGCGAAAGAACGTCACTTTATATTGCCCCTTGTATATGGACCTTTATTATGCAGTCCGTCGCTTTTATTGCTTCCATAACAAGTTCGTACAAAGCTTATTTTCTCCACACTAATAAGTCATGCATATTTAGAGAGCAATTTTTATTGCTTGCACCGATGACAACTTACTTGAAGGATCTTACTCAATCCATAGGTAGGTATGGTGGACTCTCATGGCAAAAACTGGGTTTAAGGATATTTGGAAGCACAAGTAGTATCTCTACTTGGTGCTAGGAATTTTGGCTAGCATGAGGGGGAAAGGCAAGCTCAACATGTTTGAATGATCCATGACAATATACTTTAACTGAGATGCGAGAAAACATAACCCATTACGTTGTCTTCCTTGTCCAACATCAACTCTTTAGCATGTCATACATAATGAGTGCTCACAATTATAAAAGATGTCTATGATAATATATTTATATGTGAAATCTCTCTTCCTTCAATATTCTTTCATGAATTGTTCAAATGACTAATACAATGCCTGCTAACCGTCAATAAATTTACAACCTCTACTTCTTAGATGTGAAGTCATTACTCCCCATGGCATAAGCAAATGAGACATATACAATTTCAGATTTATGACAATCAACTCATTCAACAATTTACTCATAGGATATAAGTGAAGCACACGAGTAAATGACAAACTACTCCAACAAGATATAAGTGAAGATCAATGAGTAGCTAAATAATTATGCAACTATGTGAAGACTCTCTCTCATTAAAGAATTTCAGATCTTGGTATTGTATTCAAGCAGCAAGCAAAACAAAATAAAATGACATTGCAAGGATAGCACAACTCATGTGAAGAAGCAAAAACTTAGGCTCAACCGATACTAACCGATAGTTGTTGAAGAAGAAAGGTGGGATGCCTACCGGGGCATCCCCAAGCTTAGATGCTTGAGACTTCTTGAAATATTATCTTGGGGTGCCTTGGGCATCCCCAAGCTTGAGCTTTTATGTCTCCTTAATTCCTCTCATATCATGGTTTCTCTTTTTATCAAAAGCTTCATTCACAACAAACTCAACAAGAACTCGTGAGATAGGTTAGTATAAACCAATGCAAAACCTTATCATTTCTACTGTAACAAATCACTAAATTATTATTCAACATTGCATACTAAATGCCTCTGCATATTTAATACTCCTATCCTCAAATAGAATCATTAAACAAGCAAACATATGCAAACAATGCAACATAACAGCAATCTGCCAAAACAGTACAGTCTGTAAAGAATGCAAGAGTATCAATACTTCCCTGACTCCAAAAATTATGAACTAAAATTCCACTGTAATAAATTTATCAGAGCTTAATATGCAAAAAGATTCAACATTATACCATTCTCTGACTTTTCTAGGGAATTTTTGCAACAGCGGTAAACTTTCTGTTTTCAAACAGCAACATGTATACTAGCAAAATAAGCATGGCAAAGGCTATCCTTGACTTTTTTATTGAAACTAAAGATGCAAAACATTATTCTAACTAACAGCAAGCAAAAACTAACAAAATAAAATGACGCTCCAAGCAAAACACATATCATGTGGCGAATAAAAATATAGCTCCAAGTAAAGTTACCGATGAACGAAGACGAAAGAGGGGATGCCTTCCGGGGCATCCCCAAGCTTAGGCTCTTGGTTGTCCTTGAATATTACCTTGGGGTGCCTTGTTCATCCCCAAGCTTAGGCTCTTGCCACTCCTTATTCCATAGTCCATCGAATCTTTACCCAAAACTTGAAAACTTCAACCACACAAAACTCAAAACAAAACTCGTAAGCTCCGTTAGTATAAGAAAATAAATCACCACTTAGGTACTGTAATGAACTAATTCTAAATTTATATTGGTGTAATATATACTGTATTCTAACTTCTCTATGGTTCATACCACTTAATACTAGCCATAGATGCATCAAAATAAGCAAACAACACAATGAAAACAGAATCTGTCAAAAACAGAACAGTCTGTAGTAATCTGTATCAAACGTATACTTCTGGAACCCCAACAATTATGAAATAAATTGGTGGACCTGAGGAATTTGTCTATTAATCATCTTCAAAAAGAATCAACCTAAAAGCCCTCTCCAGTAAAAAATGGCAGCTATTCTCGTGAGCGCTAAAGTTTCTGTTTTTTACAGCATGATCATATAAACTTCACCCAAGTCTTCCCAAAGGTTCTGCTTGGCACTTTATTGAAACAAAAGCTATAAAACATGATTAAAACAGTAGCATAATCATGTGTACACACAAAAACAGTAAGGGTAAATATTGGGTTGTCCCCCAACAAGCGCTTTTCTTTAATGCCTTTTTAGCCAGGCATGATGATGGCAATGTTGCTCACATAAAAGATAAGAATTGAAACATAACGGGAGCATCATGAAGCATATGACTAGCACATTTAAGCCTAACCCTCTTCCTATGAATAGGGATTTTGTGAGCAAACAACTTAGGGGAACAATAATCAACATGCATAGGAAGGTAAAACAAGCATAACTTCAACATTTTCAACACATAGAGAGGAAACTTGACATTATTGTAATTCCTGCAAGCATAAGTTCCTCCCTCATAATAATTTTCAGTAACATCATGAATGAATTCAACAATATAACCAGCACCTAAAGCATTCTTTTCATGATCTACTAGCATAGAAATTTACTACTCTCCACATAAGCAAAATTTCTTCTCATTCGGAATAGTGAGAGTATCATAAAAGACTTGAACACTAAAAATTGTTTCCACATTAAAAGAGTAATGTTCAGAAAAAGGGTAATCATAATCATGACAAGTTTTATAAATATAATCATCACTACTTTTTATAGAATAAGTTTCATCACAATAATCATCCTAAGTAGCAACTTCGTTCTCATCATAATCGATTGAAACCTCTCCCAAGATAGTGGAATCATCACTAAATAAAGTTGACACTCTTCCAAATCCACTTTCATATATAAAGATCCAACATCCTCCAAAATAGTGGTATCACTACTTTCTAAAGTTGACACTCTTCCAAACCCACTTTCATCAATATAATCATCATAGGTACAAGGCATGCTATCATCATAACAACTTTGCATATCAAAACTTGGGATGCTAAAAATATCATCTTCATTAAACATAGCATCCCCAAGCTTGGGACAAACATTAATTTCAGCAAATATATTCTCAAATATTTCATCCTCATCAAGCATAGCTTCCCCAAGCTTGGGCCCTTTCATATCATAAGCATAATCACTCTCATCATTAAAAATATGGATAGCACCAATAGTAAAGAAATTATCATCATCACAATGAGTAGTAGGAGCAACATCATTTGGTAGGGATGCCTTTTTACCTTTGTTGCTACTTCTTTTCTTTTTCTTCTTCACATTATGTGTGGGTTCAACCTTCCTCTTTGAGCTCCTTATTGACGAGATTGGTTGAATAGAAAGCTCCTCCTCGTTACCTGATTCATCATAAGAAATAATAGGAGGATATTGGGAAGTCTCTTCCCTTTCATTAGTATTCTCATCATCTTCTATTTGCTTCCTTTTCTTTAGGTAATTGGCAATATAAGGATTTTCAATGCAATTCTCCGCACAAAACATATAAATCTTTTCTAGATCAATATCAAGGAATTTCTTATGGGCAAATTCTGGAAGATCCTTAAGTAAATGTTTCAATTCTTCATAACCCAAAAGTAAACTACGTTCATTGTAATGTGCAAGGGAGATCAAATCATCACAATTTTTGGACACGATTCGATCATGAAACAATTGCATTGGAGATGTAAATGACCACATTCATTGCAAAGTTCACAAGTACGGCAAAGGAATTTTAAATTTCCAGCACTCACATCTAGCCTTTCTTGCAACCATTTAGTTTCTAAATGCTTATGCCTCTGGCAATAAATATCTTATCTATTAGGTGTGTTCATGCAAACATGCACTCCACAAAAGTTGACATGCTCATAAGAGATATTTTCATCATGACTAGAGCAATCATCATTAATACTATGGATATTCAAGGAGTTCATACTAACAACATTGAAATCATGCTCATCATTCAAAGATTTAGTATCAAGCATTCTAATGCATTCTTCTTCTAGCACTTGAGCACAATTTTGCTTTCCATCAAACTCATGAAAGATATTAAAAAGACGAAGCGTATGAGACAAACTTAACTCCATTTTTTTGTAGTTTTCTTTTATAAACTAAACTAGTGATAAAACAAGAAACAAAAAGATTCGATTGCAAGATCTAAAGAAATAACTTCAAGCACTCACCTCCCCGGCAACGGCGCTAGAAAAGAGCTTAGTTGACGGGGTGTGAGTGAGTGCCCTTTACCTAGCCTCCCCAGCAACGGCGCCAGAAAAGAGCTTGATGTCTACTATGCAACCTTCTTCTTGTAGACGTTGTTGGGCCTGCAAGTGCACAGGTTTGTAGGACAGTAGCAAATTTCCCTCAAGTGGATGACCTAAGGTTTATCAATCCGTAGGAAGCGTAGGATGAAGATGGTCTCTCTCAAACAACCCTGCAACCAAATTAAAAAGAGTCTCTTGTGTCCCCAACACACCCAATACATGGTAAATTGTATAGGTGCACTAGTTCGGCGAAGAGATGGTGATACACGTGCAAAATAGATAGTAGATAAAGGTTTTTGTAATCTGAAATTATAAAAACAGCAAGGTAGCATGCGATAAAAGTGAGCGTAAACGGTATTGCAATGATAGCAAACATGGCCTAGGGTTCATACTTTCAGTAGTGCAAGTTCTCTCAACAATAATAACATAGATAGATCATATAACAATCCCTCAACATGCAACAAAGAGTCACTCCAAAGACACTAATAGCGGAGAACGAACAAAGAGATTATGGTAGGGTACGAAACCACCTCAAAGTTATTCTTTCGGATCAATCTATGCAAGAGTTCGTACTAGAATAACACCTTAAGACACAAATCAACCAAAACCCTAATGTCACCTAGATACTCCATTGTCACCTCAAGTATCCGTGGGCATGATTATACGATATGCATCACACAATCTCAGATTCATCTATTCAACCAACACAAAGTACTTCAAAGAGTGCCCCAAAGTTTCTACCGAAGAGTCAAGAACGTGTGCCAACCCCTATGCATAGGTTCATGGGCTAAACCCGCAAGTTGGTCACCAAAACATACATCAAGAGGCACATGATATCCCATTGTCACCACAAATAAGCATGGCAAGACATACATCAAGTGTTCTCATAAAAGACTCAATCCGATAAGATAACTTCAAAGGGGAAAACTCAATTCATCACAAGAGAGTAGAGGGGGAGAAACATCATAAGATCCAACTACAATAGCAAAGCTCGGGATACATCAAGATCGTGCCATAGAGGGAACACGAGAGAGAACACGAGAGAGAACACGAGAGAGGGAGATCAAACACATAGCTACTGGTACATACCCTCGGCCTCGAGGCTGAACTACTCCCTCCTCATAATGGAGAGCACCGGGATGATGAAGATGGCCACTGGTGAAGGATCCCCCCTCCGGCAGGGTGCTGGGAAGGGCTCCCGAGAGGTTTTTG
This sequence comes from Triticum aestivum, assembly GCF_018294505.1. Classification (NCBI taxonomy): domain Eukaryota; kingdom Viridiplantae; phylum Streptophyta; class Magnoliopsida; order Poales; family Poaceae; genus Triticum; species Triticum aestivum. The sequence goes on along the minus strand of NC_057801.1, from coordinate 163,437,429 downwards.
GTGGCTACAGAGGCTTTCGGCGGCGGAACTCCTGATCTATCTTTATATTCGATGGTTTTAGGGTACGTAGGCTTATATAGGCGAAAGAAGTCGGTTGGGGGGTGCTCGAGGGGTCCACGAGACAGGGGGCGTGCCCAGTAGGGGGGGCCTATCTCCTGGGCTCCTCGAGTATCTTCTGACATGGACTCCAAGTCTCCAGGATGATAATCTTCCAAAAAATCACGTTGCCGAAGGTTTCATTCCATTTGGACTCCGTTTGATATTCTTTTTCTTCGAAATACTAAAACAGGCAATAAAACAGCAATATGGGCTGGGCCTCCGGTTAATAGGTTAGTCCCAAAAGTAATATAAAAGTGTATAATAAAGCCCATAATCATTCAAAACATATAATAAAATAGCATGAATGCTTCATAAATTATAGATCTGTAGGAGGCGTAGGATGAAGATGGTCTCTCTCAAACAACCCTGCAATCAAATAACAAAGAGTCTCTTGTGTCCCCAACACAGCCAATACAATGGTAAATTGTATAGGTGCACTAGTTCGGCGAAGAGATGGTGATACACGTGCAAAATAGATAGTAGATAAAGGTTTTTGTAATCTGAAATTATAAAAACAGCAAGGTAGCGACCGATAAAAGTGAGCGTAAACGGTATTGCAATGATAGGAAACAAGGCCTAGGGTTCGTACTTTCACTAGTGCAAGTTCTCTCAACAATAATAACATAGATAGATCATATAACAAGCCCTCAACATGCAACAAAGAGTCACTCCAAAGCCAGTAATAGCGGAGAACAAACGAAGAGATCATGGTAGGGTACGAAACCACCTCAAAGCTATTCTTTCGGATCAATCTATGCAAGAGTTCGTACTAGAATAACAACTTAAGACACAAATCAACCAAAACCCTAATGTCACCTACATACTCCATTGTCACCTCAAGTATCCGTGGGCATGATTATATGATATGCATCACACAATCTCAGATTCATCTATTCAACCAACACAAAGTACTTCAAAGAGTGCCCCAAAGTTTCTACCGGAGAGTCAAGAACGTGTGACAACCCCTATGCATAGGTTCATGGGCGGAACCCGCAAGTTGGTCACCAAAACATACATCAAGAGGCACATGATATCCCATTGTCACCACAAATAAGCATGGCAAGACATACATCAAGTGTTCTCAAAAAAGACTCCATCCGATAAGATAACTTCAAAGGGGAAAACTGAATTCATCACAAGAGAGTAGAGGGGGACAAACATCATAAGATCCAACTACAGTAGCAAAGCTCGAGATACATCAAGATCGTGCCATAGAGGGAACACAAGAGAGAACGAGAGAGAGAACATGAGAGAGGGAGATCAAACACATAGCTACTGGTACATACCCTCGGCCTCGAGGGAGAACTACTCCCTCCTTGTCATGGAGAGCACCGGGATGACGAAGATGGCCACCAGTGAAGGATCCCCCCTCCGGCAGGGTGCCGGGAAGGGCTCCCGAGAGGTTTTTGGTGGCTACAGAGGCTTGCGGCGGCAGAACTCCTGATCTATCTTTATATTCGATGGTTTTAGGCTACGTAGGCTTATATAGGCGAAAAAAGTCGGTTGAGGGGTGCTCGAGGGGTCCACGAGACAGAGGGGCACGCCTAGTAGCGGGGGGGGGGGCACCCCCCTATCTCCTGGGCTCCTCGAGTATCTTCTGACGTGGCCTCCAAGTCTCTAGGATGATAATCTTCCAAAAAATCACGTTGCCGAAGGTTTCATTCCGTTTGGACTCCGTTTGATGTTCCTTTTCTTCGAAATACTGAAACAGGCAATAAAACAGCAACATGGGCTGGGCCTCCGGTTAATAGGTTAGTCCCAAAAGTAATATAAAAGTGTATAATAAAGCCCATAATCATTCAAAACAGATAATAAAATAGCATGAATGCTTCATAAATTATAGATCCGTAGGAGGCGTGGGATGAAGATGGTCTCTCTCAAACAACCTTGCAACCAAATAACAAAGAGTCTCTTGTGTCCCCAACAGACCCAATACAATGGTAAATTCTATAGGTGCACTAGTTCGGCGAAGAGATGGTGATACACGTGCAAAATAGATAGTAGATAAAGGTTTTTGTAATCTGAAATTATAAAAACAGCAAGGTAGCGAGCGATAAAAGTGAGCGTAAACGGTATTGCAATGATAGGAAACAAGGCCTAGGGTTCATCCTTTCACTAGTGCAAGTTCTCTCAACAACAATAACATAGATAGATCATATAACAATCCCTCAACATGCAACAAAGAGTCACTCCAAAGCCACTAATAGCGGAGAACAAACGAAGAGATCATGGTAGGGTACGAAACCACCTCAAAGCTATTCTTTCGATCAATCTATTCAAGAGTTCGTACTAGAATAACACCTTAAGACACAAATCAACCAAAACTCTAATGTCACCTAGATACTCCATTGTCACCTCAAGTATCCGTGGGCATGATTATACGATATGCATCACACAATCTCAGATTCATCTATTCAACCAACACAAAGTACTTCAAAGAGTGCCCCAAAGTTTCTACCGGAGAGTCAAGAACGTGTGCCAACACCTATGCATAGGTTCATGGGCGGAACCCGCAAGTTGGTCACCAAAACATACATCAAGAGGCACATGATATCCCATTGTCACCACAGATATGCACGGCAAGACATACATCAAGTGTTCTCATAAAAGACTCAATCCGATAAGATAACTTCAAAGGGGAAAACTCAATTCATCACAAGAGAGTAGAGGGGGAGAAACATCATAAGATCCAACTACAATAGCAAAGCTCGGGATAGATCAAGATCGTGCCATAGAGGGAACATGAGAGAGAACACGAGAGAGAGAGATCAAACACATAGCTACTGGTACATACCCTCAGCCTTGAGGGTGAACTACTCCCTCCTCGTCATGGAGAGCGCCGTGATGATGAAGATGGCCATCGGTGAAGGATCCCCCTCCGGCAGGGTGCCGGGAAGGGCTCCTGAGAGGGTTTTGGTGGCTACAGAGTCTTGCGGCAGCGGAACTCCCAATCTATCTTGATATTCGATGGTTTTAGGGTACGTAGGCTTATATAGGCTAAAGAAGTCAGTCGGGGGGCGCCCCCCTATCTCCTGGGCTACTCGAGTATCTTCTGACGTGGACTCCAAGTCTCCAGGATGATAATCTTCCAAAAAATCACGTTGCGGAAGGTTTCATTCCATTTGGACTCTGTTTGATATTCCTTTTCTTCGAAATACTGAAACAGGCAATTAAACAGCAATATGGGTTGGGCCTCCGGTTAATAGGTTAGTCCCAAAAGTAATATTAAAGTGTATAATAAATCCCATAATCAATCAAAAAAGATAATAAAATAGCATGAATGCTTCATAAATTATAGATACATTGGAGACGTATCACACTTTCATCATGTTGGCTTAATTCGTATTTGGTACTTTGATAACTTGATATGGGGGTGGACCAGTGCTTAGGTGTTGTTCTTACTTGAACAAACATCCTACTTATGATTAACCCTCTCGCAAGCATCCACAACTACGAGAAAAGTATTAAGAATAAATTCTAACCATAGCAATAAACTTTTGGATCCAATCGGTCCCTTACGGAATAGCGCATAAACTGGGTTTAAGCTTCTGTCACTCTCGCAACCCACCATCTAATAGCTACTCCACAATGCATTCCCCTAGGCCCAAATATGGTGAAGTGTCATGTAGTCGACATTCACATGACACCACTAAGAGAATGACAACATACATATCATCAAAATATCAAACACATATCAAGTTCACATGATTACTTGCAACATGATTTCTCCCGTGACCTCAAGAACGAAAGTAACTAGTCACTTTTGATAAACATGCTCAGAGGGGTATTAAATAGAATAATGGATCTGAACATATAATCTTCCACCAAATAAACCATATAGTAATCAAGTACAAGATGTAATCAACACTACTAGTCAGCCACAAGCACAAATCTATAGTTTTGGTACAAAGATTGAACATAAGAGATGAACTAGGGTTTGAGAGTAGTTGGTGTTGTTGAAGATGTTGATGAAGATAACCCTCCCCAAGATGGGAGAGTTGTTGGTGATGATGATGACGATGATTTTCCCCTCCGGGAAGGAAGCTCCCCTTCAGAATCTCTCCGCCGGAGGGCAAAAGTGCTCCTACCCAAGTTCCGCCTTGAGGCGGCGGTGCTTTGTCCCGAAAGTTCTCCTCTTAATTTTTCTAGGTCAAAATGACTTATATACCAGAATATGGGCACCGGAGGTGGGCCGAGGAGGGCAGCACCCACCAGGGCACGCCTGGGCCTCCTTGCGCGCCCAGGTGGATTGTGCCCACCTGGTGGCCCCTTCTGGTACTTACTTGCTACAATAATCCTTAAATATGCCATAAAAAATCCTCGGGAAGTTTAAGCTCATTTGGAGTTGTGTAGAATAGGTAGCTTGACGTAGCCTTTTCAGGTCCAGATTTCTAGCTGCCAGAATCCCCCCCCCCTTGTGCATACCTTGCATATTATGAGAGAAAAGGCATTATAATTACTCCGAAAAGCATTATTATACAATAAAACAACATAAATAATAGTAGGAAAACATGATGCAAAATGGACGTATCAACTCCCCCAAGCTTAGACCTCGCTTGTCCTCAAGCGAAAACCGAAATCGAAAAACATGTCCACATGCTTAGAGAGAGAGGTGTCGATAAAAACAAAAATACGGCCATAGCAGCATCATGTGACTTATTATAACAGCAACAAATTTTAACATAATATTTTTATCGTATAACTTTTATCATAGACTTCTCATGAAGAAGTGACAATTCACCACAACATCGAAGTATAAAGCATAAACTCTATTGGAAACCAACAAACTATGTTCTCAGACAACTTTGCAACTACAATTCATCATCTTTTCAAGAAGGGACACGTATCGGAGCCTTTAGGCAAGTACACATACTCAACCATCATTTAGTCTTCTATAATTGCTAACACTCACTACATACACATGAGCAAAACGTTTCAACCGAACACATAGAAAGATATGAGCTTATAGTTTTGCCTCCCAGCGCACTCACCTCAAGGGTGATGTCAACAATAATAACTCATGCTACCCATATTCAACTGGATATATGTGCCTAGATCTTTCCTCACCACCCGATGCTTGTCAAAGGAGAAAAATAAAAGGAATGGAGAGAAAAACTTTGACTCTTGCATGAAAGTAAATACATGAAAGTGAAAGGTAGACCCTTCGTAGAGGAAAGCAGAGGTTGTCATGCACTTTTTGTTTGTATGCTCAACCCCTTAGTGCAAGAGAATGTAACGTTATATTGCCCCTTGTTATGGCAACCTTTATTATGCAGTCTGTCGCTTTTATTCTTCACCATCACAAGTTTGTACAACACTCAATTTTCCCTTACACTAAATGATCTCACACTTTTAGAAGCAATTTTTATTGCCCTTTTTGCACCGATGACAACTTACTTGAAGGTTCTTACTCAATCCATAGGTAGGTATGGTGGAATCTCAAACAATATTTGGGTTTAAGGGTTTTGGATGCGCAAGTAGTATCTCTACTTAGTGCGGAGTTTTTGGCTAGCAAAGATAGGGGAAAGCACCACATGTTGAAGGATCTATGACAACATCACTTCTATGTAAATATGAACAAACATAAATCATTAAGTTGTCTTCCTTGTCAAGCGTCAACAATTTTGGCATTTAATATTTTGATGGGTGCTCACAATCATAAAAGATTTCAAGGATAGTTTATTTATATGTGAATCTTCTCTTCCCTTATTAATTCTTTCATGAGTTGCATCATTGACCAATGCTATGTTTGTCAATCTACAATAAAGTTTTCTACTTATACTTTTCCTTGTGTAATGTCATCACTTACCATAAGATTACCACATGATCTTTTTCTTTTATTTCCTTTCTTTTTATTGCAATAAGAAAGTAAAGAAGGCAAAACTCAAACTAAACTTTATTATATATCTCGCACACGATTACAAAGATTGATCACCTAAGCAAACTCACAAAAAGAAAGGATCGAACTAAACTTTTATTCATCTAATATCAAAAGATAACCATGGATCGAACTAAGAAAGTAAAGGCAAAATATAGTGGAGATGCTACGATACCGGGGCACCTCCCCCAAGCTTGGCGAAAGACAAGGGGAGTTCCCATACCCAATACTTAGTTTTCTTTTGGTGGTGAAGAAGAAGGTGGCGGTGGTGAAGTAGAAGCAATCAGTTCCAATATATCTCTGAGGGTATCTCTCAAGCTATGATTCTCCCGGAGAGCTTGATGAAGTAGCTCAGTGTTCTTCTCTACCTCATCCATGATATGTTTATTTTTCGGGCCCCAATAGCTAGTCCTTGCATCACTTTCTCTTGGGGGAGATATGTCCCAATTGGACGGTATATGCAGGGGTGTTTTTGAACCCATAATTATGAATCAAATTATGAAAATAGTTTTGATGTAACCTATGTAAAGGTCTCCTTGTAGGGAGTTCTTCCTGATCTCTTGGGCCTTCTTGATTGTTTATGGACCTCATGGCTTGATGGGGGTTAGGATGAGTGGAGATGCCAGTCAGAGTCCCTCTCTTAGAGGACGGAGGGTGAATTCTGAACGAGCCCCCCTCATCTTCCTCCATGACGATCTCTTCAAATTCCTCTCCCCTGGATTCTACCTGAAGCAACCATGCTTCGCCTTCTTCAGTGTTGGAGGAGGGAGAAGACACGATGCCTGGCTCAACAGATCTGATAGAAAATGGCAAGAAAAGAAAATAGGAGATTTCTCCGTGATACGGAGGTCAAAAGGTTCAGGAGGTATATACAGATTTTTTTTATCTTGGGGAACAAGCAGAACATAAGAAAAATGTAGTCCGGAAAGTACATGAGGTGGGCACAACCCCCCTGGGCGTGCCGTATCATGCCCACCCGGGTCACTTTCCTGGAAGTTTCTTATTTTCCTAATTTTCTAAATATTCCAAAACTGACAAAAAATATTTTTTCCGGATTTTTCAGAGTCTATTTACTTACTATATCACATACCTCCCTTTTTTGCATGATTCTCGAGTCTTCTGGAAGGTTCCCTTTATTTGTTCTTTCGGTGTCAAAGTTTGGATAATATTGCTTTCAACATTAATGGGCGTACCTGAGATATAATGTTTTATTCGTTGCCCATTGACAACCTTCATGTTTCTACCTTTGGCGTTATTTATTTTGATAGCTCTGGATCGATAGACCTCCTCGATGACATAGGGTCCTTCACATTTGGAGAGGAGTTTTCCTGCAAAGAATCTGAAATGGGAGTTGTACATAAGAACATATTCTCCAACTATGAACTCAAGATTTTGGATTCTCTATCATGCCATCTTTTAACTTTTTCTTTGAATAACTTTGCATTTTCATAAGCCTGAGTTCTCCATACATCTAATGAGCTAATATCAAATAATCTCTTTTCACCAGCAAGTTTGAAATCATAATTGATTTCTTTAATTTCCCAATGTGATTTATGTTCTAACTCAAGAGGCAAATGAAAAGCTTTTCCATAAACCATTTGATATGGAGACATACCCATAGGATTTTTATAAGTTGTTATATAAGCCCAAAGTGCATCATCTAATTTCTTAGACCAATTCTTCCGGGACCTATTAATAGTCTTTTGTAAGATTAGTTTTATTTCTCTATTGCTAAGTTCTACTTGACCACTAGACTGAGGATGATAAGGTGATGCAATTCTATGGTTAACATCATACTTAGCAAGCATTTTACGGAAAGCACCATGAATAAAGTGTGAACCACCATCAGTCATTAAATATCTAGGGACTCCAAACCTTGGGAAAATAACTTCCTTAAGCATTTTAATAGAGGTGTTGTGATCAGCCTACTGGTTGGAATAGCTTCTACCCACTTAGTAACATAATCAACATCAACCAAAATATGTTTATACACATTATAGGAAGGAAAAGGTCCCATGAAATCAAATCCCCATACATCAAATGGTTCAACAGCAAGTGAATAATTCGTAGGCATTTCTTGTCGCTTACCGATATTACCTATTCTTTGGCATTCATCACAGGACGAGACAAACTTTACGGGCATCTTTGAAGAGAGTAGGCCAATAAAAACCAGATTACAATACCTTATCAGCGGTTCTGTCTCCCGCGTGATGTCCTCCATAAGCTTCAGAGTGACATTTCCATAGGATTTGTTCCTGTTCATGCTTAGGTACACAATGCCTAATAATACCATCTACTCAAGTATTTAGCAACAATATAATTAGCATAGTCGGCATACCAAGGTTTACTATTAGAAACAGTTATTGCAGCTAGTTGTTCATGAGGAAAGCTATCATTAATAGGTTGTGGATCATCAAGAATATTTTCAAGCCTAGACAAGTTATCAGCTATGGGGTTCTCTGCTCCTTTCCTATCAGTGATATGCAAATCAAATTCTTGTAGTAGAAGAACCCACCTAATGAGTCTAGGTTTAGCATCTTTCTTTCCATAAGATATTTTATAGCAGCATGATCGGTGTGAACAATCACTTTAGAATCAACAATGTAAGGTCTGAATTTATCACAAGCGAACACCACTGCTAAGAATTCTTTTTCAGTGGTAGCATAATTTCGTTGACCACTGTCTAGAGTTTTACTAGCATAATGGATAACATTCAGTTTCTTATCAACTCTTTGTCCTAGAACAACACCAACAGCATAATCACTAGCATCACACATAATCTCGAAAGGCAAGTTCCATGTGGCACCGCGGTTCAGGGAAAACCGGAACGCCCCGTATTCCAGCCCAAAGATCGAGGAGAAGTCTTTTGGAATATGGCACTGCTTAGCATAGAACAAACCAGCTTTCTATTATTACACGAATATGAATACAAGGTCTCTGATATTACAATGAATGACATCAGTATGGTGACACTGCACTAGCCTCAGTTCCTCTATGCAAGCAGCAGAACAACATGATGCAGCGGAAGAACTCTAGCAGCGGAACAATGATGATGGTGGTGAACTCCACTCCGCAGGGACTCTGGCTGGAACGCTTATCCTAGCTTGCACGAACGGGAACCATGACAAGCAAGCAATCAAATCCGGCATGACCTGCAAACTGGCATGACACGCCAGGTCAGTACATTGAATGTACTTGCAAGCTCACAATAACTAGAAGCTTTCAAGACAGACAACAGCATGGCAATTACAGATTAAACAAGAATTATCATGACATCATCAGAATAACATGGCATCAACATGAACATGATACAGCTAACACAACGTGAACATATTAATCCGACAATACTAGCACGCAACATGATGTCACTACATGCACCACTTATTCTGCTCGGGTTACCTCGTAACCAACACATGCATCACATACCAACCTCGGACATCACACGATCATCTCAGGATCAAATCAAGCTTGGTATAAACAATACCGTAGCAATCATTAAATGACCACAAGGAGCTTGATCTTTACCCACGACTCTCGCACAACATCACGAATATACAACAACTCGGTATCCTCGATACCACCATGATCCTTACGGCGATCACAACCACGACCAACACTTGGTCCCAAACTATGATCCTTATGGCGATCACAACCATGAACAATACCTGGCCCGTGATCCTTACGACGATCACAACCACGGGTTGTCATTAGTCAAGTTATTCTTATTACTGTTGACTCATGGTGTGCCCTACTTTTGAATTGGGCCCTTATCCGCGGGCGTGGCTATCAATAGATTTAATATACACTCTATAGAGGTTAGTACACTGTACCCACACTACGGAACCCATGGCCTCGCGCTCCCATTCGGTGGACCAACGGTGTTCCGACAAAACCGTCCTACTACCATGACACTCTCCCGGCCACTTCGACTCGCTCCCCTCTGGGATAAGTCATGGGTGTCCCCGTGTCTACCTCCAGACACCTCAACGACCACCGTCGTGGCCCAAAACAATAAACCGTCTGAAACGGGGACATGTGCACATAACAATAACAACGGGCACACAAGGCTTATGTCCGCCTACCTGATCGGGGTAGCGCGCTCCCATAACCTTCCCTCGTTGGAGGCACCAGCGAGAGGCACGACAATAGACCCAGTTAGGACCGTCCCATACCGGTAAGCGTGGTTGCACTGGTCAGCATCGTTTCAGCGGCACCATGACTCAGCCAACAGTTGTTCAAGTTCAATTTAATCCGGTTAACTTGAATGCAAACATGCTGAGCCATGATAAAATGCATGAACATGATATCAACATAATCATGAGGGTATCACATAACCATCCACCATATCAACAATAAATCATATCCACTGAGCATGGCATACTGACTAGCATGACCATCACCAACATCAACATGTACTACTAGCAAGCATAAACATATGAAAGGAAATACTAGCGGGTAGAACATGATAACAGAGTACAAGACAACATAGCACAAAAGTGAACATGCAAATTTTAAACATCACCGGAACAGCGATAACCATCTTTTCAACAAGCAAACTTTTAATAAAGATTCAAGTTGAAAACCATAGCTAATGCATGACTATCATGCAAGTGGGTATTGTGGCTTGCCTGGAGATGAAGAAGGCACCGGGGAGAAGTGCGGTGAAGCCGCGGAAAGATTTGCCGAAAACAGTTCTCTCTCGGAGGGGCTGAATAAGGGCAAGGGCATAATGGTCATTTTCACAATGCCAAACCATAGTAAAAGCATGACCAACAGAACAGGCTCGACAAAATGAAGAAGTGAGCATTGGTTTGACATTAAACGGAGTTACGGTTGCGGAGTTATGAGGTGTTGAGCACCAGGGACCAATCTGTGAATAAAACTTCAACAAACAAGTCCCTGGAGGCGAAAACTGAAAGCGCATTCGGCAGATTATGCCTTCTCCCACTTATCCATGTGGCTAGGGGCTGGGCCACTGGTGCGTGGGTCCCAGGCGCGGGGGGAGGGAGCACGGGCGCTCGTCTCCTTCCTCCCGTGCCTATGTTCCTCTCGTGGAACAGAGCAGGGGCGGGGGAAGGAAGCGGCGAGGGGGCCGGCCGGCTCCGGCCATCTTTGGCCGAGCCGAGGGCACCGGCAGGATCGGGGCAACGAGGGGGTCCCGCTCATAGGGAGCACGGCCACCGGGAGGAGAGCGCTGGAGGGGAGAGGCAGCGCCATGGGAGGACAGGAAGCTTCAGGCGACGGGGCTCTTCGGCGATGCAGCCGCTCCGGCGAGGGGGCAAGGGGGTGGGGCGGCCGAGTAGGACGAGGGGAGGTTGGTGGATGTGGAGGAGAGGCGTGGGGAGGCCTGAGGTGGCCGGACCCAAGCCGAGGCCGAGGCGGCCATGGACTATGACAGCAAACAACGGTGAGATGTCGTTGCTCCGGTGGACTGGGAGGGACGAGGAGGGGCTTGGGAGCTGCGGAGGAGTCTAGGGGTCCTTATATAGGCTGATGGGAAGGCTCTGGAGCTCATGGACGAGCTCCCGAGCGAGCTTTAATGGCAGGCAGAGGCTGGACGCGGCACGAGCATGGTGCTAGCGGCGCATTCATGGCGAACCATGGCGAAGCAGCGACGCAGGGTGATGCAGAGGAGGCCAAGGGAGCGCAGGGAGGATGCGGCCGAGGAGGAAGACGACGGTCGGTGCACTGTGCTCTTGTGGGCACTTGGCGGTTTGCGTCGGTGAGCAAGGTTCCGGAGGGGGAGATGGGTCCAGGAGAACAGCGACGAAGAGAGGGAGCCAAGGGACATGCTTACGAGCGCGAATACAGCGAGAGGGGGAGGGGCCCGAGCAAGAAGACGCTCTGGGCGCGGCCATTGCATGCCAAAAAGGTGGTCACCGCGTGAACATGGGCATTCATTGCTCTACAGCACCCAAAATGTTGTCTAGCTGATAGTCCTTCCAAGGTAGGTTTGAACTGTGGTGGTAACTTGGTTAAAAAGGCTCTGGTCAAATAGAAATCACCCTCTGAAGTTTACTGCAGTAAACTTGGGTGAGCACTGGTGATCAACAGGGAATTGCTTGAAGCCAAATAAGTTGTCTGGGATGTTTAGCTATGGAGGGACTATGATCCTGGAGGTTTTTAGGAGAAATGGACCAAGATTTACTGCAGTTCCTTCACAACCACATAATCTGGTCAGAAATGAAGATCATGATGGTACACTCACATGGTTGATTGGATGGGGCTGCAAATGGGTGGAGGGTGTTAATATGAGTACATTAAGGAGTGTGCAAAAGTTCAACTCATTTGGGTATTCCTAGCTAGTACTTCCTTCACAAAGCCTTCTATTTGACAGAAACTTTGAAAATTCACTAAGGAAGATTGGCTAGGCAAATAAATTTGAACTTGTGCATGAGGCAATTATTTGGACATATAAACATGCCCAAAAAGGTTGGGAGCCACTAGGAAAAATATAAATGACACTTCCTTCACACAGTGCCATTCAGGGCAGAATAGAAAAAGGAATATTCGGGAATTATTTTTGAACATGGCAATGAAAAGTTTTGCCATATTTGATAAATATATGACCCAAACAATTTATGAGAATTATTTGGGAATTTTTGGAGTGATGGAAATATAGGTTGCTTCACAACCTAGGGCAATTTGAGTTATTCCTTTAATAGAAAAGGAATATTCCCAATAAAAAGAATATTGGGGTTTGGGCTAGGATGGAAATGACAGGGTCTAGGGAAAGATTTGGTAATGACAAGCCATTCTGGAAGCAAAGAAGAGGTCATCTTCTTCAGTTTCCAGACCACAAAGCCACGGAAAAGAAAAACTCAGGCAAAAACTTCGGAAAAAACAAAAGAAAAAGAAAGGGCCAAAAATCAGGCTGTCACAAACCTTACCCCCCTTAAAGAAATCTCGTCCTCGAGATTTGGTTCCTCAGGGAACAAGTATGAATATTCTGACTTAAGGAAACCGTTTCTAACTCGGGTATCCTTTTTCCTTTATTGTTGTTCCCATTAAATTTTTATCAGACTGGCCCTGGGGTGGTTTGATTCACTGTATCCACATTCTGACAGATTTTACTTGGCTTGTTCATGCTTATATAGGCCCCAATTTATTTTTAGATCTGCTGACTAGCTGAGTGTGATTTGATTATCTCGACTAAAATATATGTCCGTCTCACAAATCCAAAAGTGATTTCCGCTGGGTGTGCCACCCAGCATTGACACCCTTTCATGTAATGATGATCAAATTTTTCTGATGAAAACTCAAACTCTGACTCATTGGATTGGGTTTCTCCACTAAATGCAGGTCCTCTGGGTTCCAAACAGTGAGTTAAAACATAACCGTTTCCTGACAGATTCTGACTCATCGCAAAAGTTTCTGAATCATCTTAACTGGTTCCACTGTAGTGAGTATCGGATCCACACCAAATATTTGATTGTCTCCTGTCACAGCTAGCATAAAGGGTTTGGCCTGTATGACAATATCTGCAGACTTTACTGACGGTGGTTCTGACGGAAAATTTTTGTTCACGACAGGTTATCCATGATGATTCATATAAGTGAGGACTCAGGCTTCCAGATTGTTATTCCTCATGCCGATTACTCATGTTGTAGGCATATCCATGTAGATCAATACTGACTTAGACAGTCCGGGGGATCTGCACCATGGGGGTCGTGTACAATTTTCATACCTGCCTCACTGGTCTTGCTCCTTCATTATTGTTTTCTTGGTCTGGATCTTTGGCTGAAAGAGTTGGGCCGTATTGCTTCTTTGTATGACCATAGGTATTGTCGGTGCAATTTTTCGGCAATCGAAGTTTATCCTCATTTTTCTGATAGGGTAACCCATTAAATGGCAGGTTCAACACCTCTCAAGTTCTGATCGTTGGGAAATGATCATCCGAAACCCTTGCAAGAACTCGGCAAATAAATCAGTAGCCGCTAGAACGGTCTTTACAACTCAGATCTAGGACATTACTAAAATAACTGAACCACAGCTCAGGACGGCCGAAAAACAGCTCAGAGCATGAGACCGGGTTGATAAGAAGAAGGTGGCAGCTCCCTACAATAGCCAAAAAACAGCTATAGGGCTACTGTCACAAAAAGAAACTCAACAGCTGTACGAGACGGCCGAAAAGCAGCTCAGACTCATGACAGTCGTTGAAGAGAGAAACAAAAATAGGCATCCACCCCGGATATCTAGAAACATCTCAGATCACAGGCGTGGTGCCGTCATTGGAGGAAAAAGGGGACAAGGGCTCATCAGGATCATTTTCCAGGTTCACGGGTACTTGTATGGAGCTCATTGATGTCGTCAATCCTCATAATCCTTTGTCACACTATGGTGTATATTGGCTTTCTTCTATTAACCATCCTCACGTGGTTATCAGATCCTCATCTGAGTGACTTGTAAGATCTTGGTGGTGTGCTCATTGCATATATATGAGGACCTGATTCTGAGACAGACGTGTATTCTGACTGATTCTTGATTCTGACCAAAATGTTGCGGATCTGATTCTTGGGATTCACTACCATATGATGTAAATTCACAGCGTACTACCTTGTACCAATGTCTTACTGAGGAATATGGGCTGGCTTGAGCTCGAAACTTTCATCGAACAGCTTGCTGAAGAAGACTGGGTATCGTGCTTCAGAAGCTTACCCCCTTAAATAATTTGCTGGGGAAAAACTCAGTACCTTATGCTGGAAGCTTTTGCGGTTGCTTACTGAAGAAGACAGAGTACCTTGCGCGAGAAGTCATCCATGTATCGCACTGAGAAAGATAGATGAATCTTTCCTTGGAAGCTTCTCTGGTATCTTGCAAGGGAAAAGTGGGTTGCTTACACCAGAAACTTCTTATTGTGATATGCGGACCGATTTCCACATATACATACCATCTTAATATTTCTGATGTTGATTTCTTGTATGAAACAGGGTTTTATTGGACTATCCTCCTTTCTGAGTATATGCCATATATTTGCTTGCTTCGAGGTACATCGAGTTCCAAAATCATCCCCAACCAAAAATTAAACTTGTATCTGAGCCATACCTTTGATAATATTCTGTTAACCTTGCACAGAATTTATCTTCTTGCTAATTTAATCATTTTGTTGTGATGAGTGCACGTTAATGCAAACTTTATACTGATATTCCATCCAGGATTTCTTTTGCATTCAGACGAGATATTCCAATTTTCATTGCAGTTTGCTGACAATTCCATTCTGTTTAGCTGAGTTTCCAAATATATGCATTTCTTGCTGACTCTTCGGGTCCAGTGTCGGCTGACGAGCAACTTTAATAGGGGAAAAATTTGTAACACTGAAGGCCCAAAGAAAGGAACAACAGAAACAACTAAAACAAAAGCACACAAGCATACCACTAATATAATAAATCAAGCAAGCATCACATATTACTGCTAGTCACACAATAATATGCATGCACACCTAAGCACACAATTCTCGCGGAAACTCTGGTATTGCGGTCTAATATGTTGTGGCGATGTGCATGAGGACGAATAAATGTGTGGAAGAATTGGTGTAAACAGCGCTACACCAAGTGCTAGCTTAGCCAGGTGGCAACCTGAACTAGCTCGGAGGCGAGGACACACTCGGTAATCATGCAGTGGGACACGAAGGTCGCAACCACATTATTATCAAGCGGACGGAAAAAGATCCGTACTCATCCAAGAAATAGGATAGCAGGGAAAACTGAGGCTGCTGGCATTGCCCTTTCTTGATAAATAAGATCATTAAGGGTTGCCAACACGACAAAATAAAAGAACGATCCGGGATAGACGCATGTCCATCACTGCTACGTCTTGAGCTAGCGTTGGTTTTCCTCGAAGAGGAGAGGGTGATGCAGCAAGTGTAGCGTAAGTATTTCCCTCAGTTTTTGAGAACCAAGGTATCAATCCAGTAGGAGGCTCCTCAAAAGTCCCACGCGCCTACACAAACAAACTGAGAACTCGCAACCAACGCAATAAAGGGGTTGTCAATCCCTTCACGGCCACTTGCGAAAGTGAGATCTGATAGAGATAGTATGATAAGATAAATATATTTTTGGTATTTTATAATATAGATGCAAGAAAGTAAAGATGCAAATAAAAGTAAATTGAAAGCAAATATGATAAGAGATAGACCCGGGGGCCATAGGTTTCACTAGAGGCTTCTCTCGAGAGCATAAGTATTACGGTGGGTGAACAAATTACTGTCGAGCAATTGATAGAAAAGCGAATAATTATGACGTTATCTAGGCATGATCATGTATATAGGGATCACGTCCATAATAAGTAGACCAACTCCTGCCTGCATCTACTACTATTACTCCACACATCGACCGACTCCTGCCAACATCTAGAGTATTAAGTTCATAAGATCATCACACTTTCTTTTTCTTTTTGGCCTTTCTCTCTTTTTTTCTCTTTCTTTTCTTTTCTTTTTGTACAGTCCGAAGTCTCATCTCGACTTGTGGGGGAATCATAGTCTTCATCATCCTTTCCTCACTGGGACAATGCTCTAATAATGAAGATCATCACACTTTTGTGGATTTACAACTCAAAGCTAGAACAAGATATGACTCTATGTGAATGCCTCCGGCGGTATACCAGGATATGCAATGAATCAAGAGCGACATGTATGAAGATTATGATGGCGGCTTTGCCACAAATACGATGTCAACTACATGATCATGCAAAGAGCAATATGACAATGATGAAACATGTCATAATAAACGGAACGGTGGAAAGTTGCATGGCAATATATCTCGGAATGGCTATGGAAATGCAATAATAGGTAGGTATGGTAGCTGTTTTGAGGGATGTATATGGTGGGTGTATGGTACCGGCGAAAGTTGCACGGTACAAGAGAGGCTAGCAATAATGGAGGGGTGAAAGGGTGCGTATAATCCATGGACTCAACATTAGTCAAAAGAACTCATATACTTGTTGTAAAAATTTAGAAGTCATCAAAAACCAAAGCACTATGCACATGCTCCTAGGGGGGTAGATTGGTAGGAAAATACCATCGCTCGTCCCCGACTGCCACTCATAAGGAAGACATTCAATAAATAAAATTGTGCTCCAACTTCATCACAAAGCGGTTCACCATACGTGCATGCTACGGGAATCACACACCTTAACACAAGCATTCTTTAAATCCATAATTACCCAACTAGCATGACTTTAATATTACTACCTCCATATCTCAAAACAATTATCAAGCATCAAATTGATCATAGCATCCAATTCACTTTCTATGATAGTTTTTATTATACCCAACTTGGATGCTCATCATTCTAGGACCAAATTAAAACCATAGCAAATATCATGCTGTTCTAAGAGACTCTCAAAATAATATAAGTGAAGCATGAGAGACTAGCAATTTCTATAAAATTAATCCACCACCATGCTCTAAAAGATATAAATGAAGTACTAGAGCAAAAACTATCAAGCTCAAAAGATATAAGTGAAGCACATAGAGTATTCTAGCAAATTCTAATCAAATAGGATTCTCCCAAAAGGTGTGCTACAGCAAGGATGATTGTGGTAAACTAACAAGCAAAGACCAATATAATACACGACGCTCCAAGCAAAACACATATCATGTGGCGAATAAAAATATAGCTCCAAGTAAAGTTACCAATGAACGAAGACGAAAGAGGGGATGCCTTCCCGGGGCATCCCCAAGCTTAGGATTTTGGCTATTCTTGAATATCTTGGGGTGCCTTGGGCATCCCCAAGCTTAGGTTCTTGCCACTCTTTATTCCATAGTCCATAAAAGCTTTACCCAAAACTTGAAAACTTCACAACACAAAACTCAATAGGAAATCTTATAAGCTCCGTTAGTGAAAGAAAACAAAACCACCACATAAGGTACTGTAATGAACTCATTATTTATTAACTTGGATGTTAAACCTACTGTATTCCAACTTCCTTATGGTTTATAAACTAATTTATTAGCCATAGATGCATTGAAATAAGCAAACAACACACGAAAAACAGAATCTGTCAAAAACAGAACAGTCTGTAGTAATCTGTAACAAACGCAAACTTCTGGAACTCTAAAAATCCTACAAAAATAGGACGTACTGGAAAAAAAATTATTGATCAGCAGCAAAAATAATCAATGCAAAAGGTCGTTTCTGTGATTTATTGATTTTTTTCTCATGAGCGCAAAGTTTCTGTTTTTCAGCAGAATCAAATCAACCATCATCATAGTTTATCCTATAGGTTCTACTTGGCACAAACACTAAACAAAAGATAAAAACACATCTAAACAGAAGTAGAAACAAAAATTAACACTAAACAGGAACAAAAACAAATAACATAAAGAAAATTGGGTTGCCTCCCAACTAGCGCTATCGTTTAACGCCCCTAGCTAGGCATAAAAGCGAGGATAGATCTAACGAGTGCCATCTTTGGCACTTGATTCATAAGTAGCACGCATGATAGATTCATAAGGTAATTTGACTTTATTTCTTGGAAAGTGCTCCATGCCTTTCTTTAAGGGAAATTGGAATCTAATGTTCCCTTCTTTCATATCGATAATCGCACCAATCGTTCTAAGGAAAGGTCTACCAAGAATAATAGGGCAAGAAAGATTGCAATCTATATCAAGAACGATAAAATCTATGGGCACCAAATTTCTATTTGCAACAATAAGAACATCATTGATCCTTCCTATAGGCTTTTTAATGGTGGAATCTGCAAGGTGCAAATTTAAAGAGCAATCATCAAGATCATGGAGATCTAGAATATCACATAAAGTTTTTGGAATTGTGGAAACACTAGCACCCAAATCACACAAAGCAAAACACTCAAAATCTTTAATTCTAATCTTTATAGTAGGTTCCCACTCATCATTAAGTTTTCTAGGTATAGAAACTTCCAAATTAAGTTTGGCATCATAAGATTGCATCAAGGCATCAACAATATGTTTGGTAAAAGCTTTGTTTTTACTATAAGCATGAGGAGAATTAACAACGGATTGCAACAAGGAAATATAACCTTTTAAAGAGCAATTATCATAATCAAATTCCTTGGAATCCTAGATAGTAGGTTCAACATTATTAGAAGTTGAGTATTCTCCAATCTCTCTTTTACCAAATTTAGCATTAAGATCTAAAGACTCCGAATTCTTGGGACGCCTTCTAGGCAAAGTTGATTCATCATCAGTCGCATAATCATCAAAATTCATATTGCAAAACATAGATCTAATAGAAGAACATGCTTTTATAAAGCTATCTTTCTTAGCACGCAATCTAGCGGTTCTTTCCTTGCACTCGTCAATGGAAATTCTCATTACTTTGAGAGACTCATTGATATCATGCTTAGGAGGAGAAGGTCTAAGTTTAATAGAACCAACATCAAGCGAAAGTCTATCAACATTCCTAGCCAAATCATCAACTTTGAGCATTTTTTCTTCAAGCAAAGCATTAAAACTCTTTTGAGAAATCATAAATTCTTTCACACTATTCTCAAAATCAGAGGGCATCTTATTAAAATTATCATAAGAATTATTGTAGGAATTTCCATAATTATTATAGGAATTACTAGGGAATGGTCTAGCATTAAAATTTCCTCTATAACCATTGTTTCCAAAACTATCCTACCAACAAAATTCACATCCATAGATTCATTATTATTCTCAATCAAGGAAGACAAAGGCATATCATTAGGATCAAGTGGAGTATTTTTAGTAGCAAACATCTTCATAAGTTCATCCATCTTTCCACTCGAAACATTGATTTCTTCTATAGCATGCACTTTTTTACTAGAAGATCTTTCGGTGTCAAAGGTTGTCAATGGGCTTGAAAATATTTTTCCGGATTTTTCGGAGTCTATTTACTTACTATATCACATACCACCCTTTTTTGCATGATTCTGGAGTGTTCCAGAAGGTTCCCTTTATGTGTTCTTTCGGTGTCAAAGTTTGGATAATATTGCTTTCAACATTAATGGGCGTACCTGAGATATAATGTTTTATTCGTTGCCCATTGACAACCTTCATGTTAGTACCTTCGGCGTTATTTATTTAGAGAGCTCCGGATCGGTAGACCTCCTCGATGACATAGGGTCCTTCACATTTGGAGAGGAGTTTTCCTGCAAAGAATCTGAAACAAGAGTTGTACATAAGAACATAATCTCCAACTATGAACTCACGCTTTTGGATTCTCTATCAAGCCATCTTTTAACTTTTTCTTTGAATAACTTTGCATTTTCATAAGCCTGAGTTCTCCATTCATATAATGAGCTAATATCAAATAACCTCTTTTCACCAGCAAGTTTGAAATCATAATTGAGTTCTTTAATTTCCCAATATGCTTTATGTTCTAACTCAAGAGACAAACAAAAAGCTTTTCCATAAACCATTTTATATGGAGACATACCCATAGGATTTTTATAAGTTGTTCTATAAGCCCAAAGTGCATCATCTAATTTCTTAGACCAATTCTTCTGGGACCTATTAACAGTCTTTTGTAAGATTAGTTTTATTTCTCTATTGCTAAGTTTTACTTGACCACTAGACTGAGGATGATAAGGTGATGCAATTCTATGGTTAACATCATACTTAGCAAGCATTTTACGGAAAGCACCATGAATAAAGTGTGAACCACCATCAGTCATTAAATATCTAGGGACTCCAAACCTTGGGAAAATAACTTCCTTAAGCATTTTAATAGAGGTGTTGTGATCAGCCTACTGGTTGGAATAGCTTCTACCCACTTAGTAACATAATCAACAGCAACAAAAATATGTTTATACCCATTATAGGAAGGAAAAGGTCCCATGGAATCAAATCCCCATACATCAAATGGTTCAACAGCAAGTGAATAATTCGTAGGCATTTCTTGTCGCTTACCGATATTACCTATTCTTTGGCATTCATCACAGGACGAGACAAACTTTACGGGCATCTTTGAAGAGAGTAGGCCAATAAAAACCATATTGCAATACCTTATGAGCGGTTCTATCTCCCGCGTGATGTCCTCCATAAGCTTCAGAGTGACATTTCCGTAGGATTTGTTCCTGTTCATGCTTAGGTCCACAATGCCTAATAATACCATCTACTCCAGTATTTAGCAACAATATAATTAGCATAGTCAGCATACCAAGGTTTACTATTAGAAACAATTATTGCATCTAGTTGTTCATCAGGAAAGCTATCATTAATAGGTTGTGCGTCATCAAGAATATTTTCAAGCCTAGACAAGTTATCAGCTATGGGGTTCTCTGCTCCTTTCCTATCAGTGATATGCAAATCAAATTCTTGTAGCAGAAGAACCCACCTAATGAGTCTAGGTTTAGCATCTTTCTTTTCCATAAGATATTTTATAGCAGCATGATCGGTGTGAACAATCACTTTAGAATCAACAATGTAAGGTCTGAATTTATCACAAGCGAACACCACTGCTAAGAATTCTTTTTCAGTGGAAGCATAATTTCGTTGACCACTGTCTAGAGTTTTACTAGCATAATGGATAACATTCAGTTTCTTATCAACTCTTTGTCCTAGAACAACACCAACAGCATAATCACTAGCATCACACATAATCTCGAAAGGCAAGTTCCATGTGGCACCCCGGTTCAGAGAAAACCGGAACGCCCCGTATTCTAGCCCAGAGATCGAGGAGAAGTCTTCTGGAATACGGCACTGCTTAGCATAGAATGAACCAGCTTTCTATTATTACACGAATATGAATACAAGGTCTCCAATATTACAATTAATGACATTAGTACGGCGACACTACACCATCCTCAGTTGCTTTACGCAAGCAGCAGAACAACACGATGCAACAGAAGAACTCTAGCAGCGGAACAACGATGACGATGGTGAACTCCACTCCGCAGGGACTCTGGCTGGAACGCTTATTCTAGCTTGCACAAACGGGAACCACGACAAGCAAGCAATCAAATCCGGCATGACCTGCAAACTGGCATGACACGCCAGGTCAGTACATTGAATGTACTTGCAAGCTCACAATAACCAGAAGCTTTCAAGACAGACAACAGCATGGCAATTACAGATTAAACAGGAATTATAATCACATCATCAGAATAACATGGCATCAACATGAACATGATACACCTAACACAACATGAACATATTAATCTGACAATACTAGCTTGCAACATGATGTCACTACATGCACCACTTATTCTGCTCGGGTTACCTCGTAACCAACACATGCATCACTTACCAACCTCGGACATCACACGATCATCTCAGGATCAAATCAAGCTTGGTATAAACAATACCATAGCAATCATTAAATGACCACAAGGAGCTTGATCTTTACCCACGACTCTCACACAACATCACGAATATACAACAACTCGGTATCCTCGATACCACCATGATCCTTACGGCGATCACAACCACGACCAACACTTGGTCCCAAACCATGATCCTTACGGTGATCACAACCACGACCAATACTTGGCCCGTGATCCTTACGATGATCACAACCACGGGTTGTCATTAATCAAGTTATTCTTATTACTGTTGACTCATGGTGTGCCCTACTTTCAAACTGGGCCCTTATCCACGGGCGCGGCTATCGATAGATTTAATATACGCACTGCAGAGGTTAGTACACTGTACCCACACTACGGAACCCATGGCCTCGCACTCCCGTTCGGGTGGACCAACAGTGTTTCGACAAAATCGTCCTACTGCCATGACACTCTCCCGGCCACTCCGACTCACTCCCCTCTGGGCTAAGTCATGGGTGGCCCCGTGTCTACCTCCAGACACCTCAACGACCACTGTTGTGGCCCAAAACAATAAACCGTCCCAAACGGGGACATGTGAACATAACAACAACAACGGGCACACAAAGCTTATGTCTGCCTACCTGATCAGGGTAGCGCGTGCCCATAACCTTCCCTCGTTGGAGGCACTAGCGAGAGGCACGACAATAGACCCAGTTAGGACCATACCATACCGGTAAGCGTGGTTGCACTGGTCAGCATCGTTTCAGCGGCACCATGAGTCAGCCAACAGTTGTTCAAGTTCAATTTAATCTGGTTAACTTGAATGCAAATATGTTGAGCCATGATAAAATGCATGAACATGATATCAACATAATCATGAGGGTATCACATAACCATCCACCATATCAACAATAAATCATAGCCACTGAGCATGGCATACTGACTAGCATGACCATCACCAACATCAACATGTACTACTAGCAAGCATATGAAAGGAAATACTAGCAGGTAGAACATGATAACAGAGTACAAGACAACATAGCACAAAAGTGAAGATGCAAATTTTAAACATCACCAGAACAGCGATAACCATCTTTTCAACAAGCAAACTTTTAATAAAGATTCAAGTTGAAAACCATAGCTAATGCATGACTATCATGCAAGTGGGTATTGTGGCTTGCCTGGAGATGAAGAAGGCACATGGGAGAAGTGCGGTGAAGCCACGGAAAGATTTTCCGGAAGCAGTTCTCTCTCGGAGGGGCTGAATAAGGGCAAGGGCATAATGGTCATTTTCACAGTGTCAAACCATAGTGAAAGCATGACCAACAGAACAGGCTCGACGAAACAAAGAAGTGCGCGTTGGTTTCACCTTAAACGTTGTTACGGTTTGCAGAGTTATGAGGTGTTGAACACCAGGGACCAATCTGTGAATAAAACTTCAACAAACAAGTCCCTAGAGGCGAAAACTGAAAGCGCATTCGGCAGATTACGCCTTCTCCCACTTATCCACGTGGCAAGGGGTTGGGCCACTAACGCATGGGTCCCAGGCGCAGGGGGAGGGGGCATGGGCGCTCATCTCCTTCCTCACGTGCCTCTCTTCCTCTCGTGGAACAGAGCAGGGGCAGGGGAAGGAAGCGGCGAGGGGGTCGGCCGGCTCCGGCCATCTATGGCCGAGCTGAGGGCACCGGCGGGATCGAGGCAACGAGGGGTCCCATTCTGAGGGAGCACGGCCGCCGGGGAGGAGAGGGCTGGAGGGGAGAGGCGGCGCCATGGGAGGACAGGAAGCTTCGGGCGACGGGGCTCTTCGGTGATGCAGTCGCTCCGGCGAGGGGGCAAGGGGGTGGGGCGGCTGAGTGGGACGAGGGGAGGTTGGTGGACGTGGAGGAGAGGCGTGGGGAGGCCTGAGGTGGCCGGACCCAAGCCGAGGCCGAGGGGGCCATGGACGGTGACGGCAAACAATGGCGAGATATCATTGCTCCGGTGGACTAGGAGGGACGAGGAGGGGCTTGGGAGCTGCGGAAGAGTCTAGGGGTCCTTATATAGGCAGAGGGGAAGGCTCTGGAGCTCACGGACGAGCTCCCGACCGAGATTTAATGGCGGGCAAAGGCTGGACGCGGCACGGGCATGGCGCTAGCGGCGCATTCATGGCGAACCACGACGAAGCAGCAACGCAGGGTGATGCAGAGGCTCACGGGGCAGAGGAGGCCAAGGGAGCGCAGGGAGGATGCGGCCGAGGAGGAAGACGACGGTCGGTGCACCGCGCTCTCGTGGGCGCTCGGCGGTTTGCGTCGGTGAGCAAGGTTCCGAAGGGAGAGAGGGGTCCAGGAGAACGGCGACGAAGAGAGGGAGCCAAGGGACATGCTTACAAGCGCGAAGACAGCGAGAGGGGGAGGGGCCCGAGCAAGAAGACGCTCTGGGCGCGGCCATTGCACGCCAAAACGGTCAAAACATTGTCTAGCTGATAGTCCTTCCAAGGTAGGTTTGAATTGTGGTGGTAACTTGGTTAAAAAGGCTCTGGTCAAATAGAAATCACCCTCTGAAGTTTACTGCAGTAAACTTGGGTGAGCACTGGTGATCAACAGGGAATTGCTTGAAGCCAAATAAGTTGTCTGGGATGTTTATCTATGGAGGGACTATGATCCTGGAGGTTTTTAGGAGAAATGGACCAAGATTTACTGCAGTTGCTTCACAACCACATAATCTGGTCAGAAATGAAGATCATGATGGTACACTCACATGGTTGATTGATGGGGCTACAAATGGGTGGAGGGGGTTAATATTAGTACATTAAGGAGTGTGCAAAAGTTCAACTCATTTGGGTATTCCTAGCTAGTACTTCCTTCACAAAGCCTTCTGTTTGACAGAAACTTTGAAAATACACTGAGGAAGATTGGCTAGGCAAATAAATCTGAAGGTGTGCATGAGGCAATTATTTGGACATATAAACATGCCCAAAAAGGTTGGGAGCCACTAGGAAAAATATAAATGACACTTCCTTCACACAGTGCCATTCAGGGCAGAATAGAAAAAGGAATATTGGGGAATTATTTTTGAACATGGAAATGAAAAGTTTTGCCATATTTGATCAATATATGACCCAAACAATTTATGAGAATTATTTGGGAATTTTTGGAGTGATGGAAATATAGGTTGCTTCACAACCTAGGGCAATTTGAGTTATTCCTTTAATACAAAAGGAATATTCCCAATAAAAAAATATTAGGATTTGGGCTAGGATGGGAATGACAGGGTCTAGGGAAAGTTTTGGGAATGACAAGCCATTCTGGAAGCAAAGAAGAGGTCATCTTCTTGAGTTTCCAGAACACAAAGCCACGGAAAAGAAAAACTCACGCAAAAACTTCGTTAAAACAAAAGAAAAAGAAAGGGCCAGAAAATCAGGTTGTCACATTCCAATCAGGTGGTTGAACAACAGGTGCAGTAATTAAGGATTTCTTTAGTGTTTCAAAGGCTTCCAAGCTGTCATCATTGAACACAAAGGGAATATCCTTTTGCAAAAGATTCATAAGAGCCCTAGAAATTTTAGAAAAGTCTTTGATAAAACTCCTATAGAAACCAACATGACCAAGGAAACTACGAATACCTTTCATGTATTTAGAACATGGCATTCTCTCAATTGCATCAACCTTGGCTTTCTCCACCTCAATGCCTCTTCAAAAAAATTATGGCCCAGAACAATACCTTTGTTAACCATAAAGTGGCACTTCTCCCAATTCAAGACAAGATTAGTTTGTTCACATCTCTGCGAAACTCGATCAAGATTGCTTAAAAAATCATCAAAAGACTTCCCATAAACAGAAAAGTCATCCATGAAAACCTCAACAATCTATTCACAAAAATCAGAGAATATAGCAGTCATACATCTTTGAAAGGTAGGAGGTGCATTACATAAACCAAAAGGCATATGTCTATAAGCAAAAGTTCCAAAAGGACAAGTAAAAGTGGTCTTCTCTTGATCACGTTGTAAAACAGGTATTTTTGAAAATCCAGAATATCCATCAAGGAAGCAAAAATGTGTGTGCTTAGATAATCTTTCTAACATTTGATCGAATAAAGGCAGAGGGTAATGATCTTTTCTAGTTTCTTTGTTTAATTTTCTAAAATCAGTTACCATCCTATAGCATGTGACAATTCTTTGTGGAATGAGCTCATTCTTATCATTAGGAACAACAGTAATACCTCCCTTCTTAGGGACACAATGAAGAGGACTTACCCATCTACTATTAGCTATAGGATAGATTATACTTGCCTTCAGAATTTTCAATTTTTTTGTTCTTACCACTTCTTTCATCTTCGGATTTAATCGACGCTGGTGATCAACAACGGGTTTAGCATCAGGTTCCATATTAATCTCGTGCTGACATAGAGTGGGACTAATTCCCTTAAGATCATCAAGAGTATATCCAATAGCAGCCTTATGCTTCCTTAGAACTTTCAATAATCCTTCTTCTTCATGTTCTGAAAGGTTAGCACTAATAATAACAGGATATATCCTTTTCTCCTCAAGATAAGCATATTTCAAAGTGTCTAGCAATTGCTTTAATTCAAAAACAGGATCACCTTTAGGTGGAGGAGGACCTCCTAGAGTTTCAATAGGCAAATTGTGTTTAAGCAGAGGTTGTTGTTCGTAAAAGATTCTATGTATTTCATTTCTTTCACGCATATGCAAATCATTTTCATGGTCTAGCAAGTACTGTTCCAAAGGATCAGTAGGAGGCACATCAAAGCAAGACCAATAATTTCATCCTTACTAGGCAAATCTTTCTTATGAGGTTGTCTACTAAACTTGGAGAAATTAAATTCATGAGATTCGTCAC
Source organism: Triticum aestivum (assembly GCF_018294505.1). Taxonomy (NCBI): domain Eukaryota; kingdom Viridiplantae; phylum Streptophyta; class Magnoliopsida; order Poales; family Poaceae; genus Triticum; species Triticum aestivum. Next base: position 163,410,408 of record NC_057801.1, on the reverse strand, counting down.
CAAAGCTAACACCGACAATTTGTTTCTCACAATCTATTTTGGCATTGACAGCGTTCAAGAAAGGTCTACCAAAAATAATGGGACAAAAGTCATCTTGTGGGGAGCTAAGAACAAGAAAATCAGTAGGGTATTTTATTTTCCTACACAAGACTTCGACATCTCCAAGAATCTCAATTGGTGATATAGTATCTCTACTAGCAAGTTTAATAGTGACATCTATGCCTTCTATTTCAGCAGGTGCTATTTCATCTTTGATTTCTTGATATAAGGAAAAAGGAATAGCGCTCACACTAGCACCTAGGTCACATAACCCATGATAGCAATGATCTCCTATCTTAACTGAGACAACAGGCATGCCAACAACTGGTCCATGTTTATCTTTTCCTTCAGGTTTGGCAATTCTAGAAGCTTCATCACATAAGTAAATAACATGCCCATCAATATTATCGACTAAGATATCTTTAACCATAGCAACACTAGGTTCAACTCTGATTTGTTCAGATGGTTTGGGTGTTATAACATAACTTTTGTTAACCACAGTTGAAGCTTTAGCATGTTCCTTCATCCTAACAGGGAAATGTGGTTTTTCAATATAAGTAGTGGGAACAACTGGATTAACATTGTAAATGATAGTTTCTTCTTTAGATTTTACCGGTTCTTTAACTTCTTCTTTAATAGGTGGGTGATATTTAAACCACTTCTCCTTAGGGAGATCAACATGAGTAGCAAAATATTCACAAAAGGAAGCTACTATCTCAGAGTCAAGTCCATATTTAGTGCTAAACTTTTGAAAAGCATTGGTATTCATAAAAGATTTAACACAATCAAACTTAGGTTCAATACGTGACTCCTTACCTTCATCGAGTTCCCAATCTTCAGAGTTGCATTTAATTATTTCTAAAAGATCCGACTGGAATTCAATTGTCTTCTTCGTAAAAGAACCAGTACAAGAAGTATCGAGCATGGATTGATCATTACGAGAAAGCCAAGCATAAAAATTCTGAATAATAATTTCTCTTGAGAGCTCATGATTGGGGCATGAATATAACATTGACTTAAGCCTCCCCCAAGCTAGAGCGATACTTTCTCATTCACGAGGTTAAAAATTATATATATAATTCTGATCACGATGAACTAGATGCATAGGATTTTTTTTTTTGATGAAATTCCATTTTCAATCAATTCCAGTGCCAAGATCCAATATCGTCGCATAGCCTATACCATTGTCGGTGTCAAAACTGGCGGATATCGGGTAGGGGGTCCCGAACTGTGCGTCTAAGGTTCATGGTAACAGGAGGCGGGGTACATGATGTTTACCCAGGTTTGGGCCCTCTCTATGGAGGTAATACCCTACTTCCTGCTTGATTGATCTTGATGATATGATTATTACAAGAGTTGATCTACCACGAGATCGTAGAGGCTAAACCCTAGAAGCTAGCCTATGATTCTGATTGTTCTTATCGTCTATCGACTAGCCTGGCCCTGGTTTATATAATGCACCAGAGGCCTAGGATAACAAGAGTCCTAGCCGAATACGCCGGTGGGGGAGTTGTCCTTGTCTTGATCACCAAGTCTTGTGGAATCTTCCTTGTATGTGGCAGCTGTCCGAACTGGCCCATGAGTATACGGCCATGGGGGTGCTCGGCCCAATCCAACTGACCGGGAGACGACGTGTTGAGTACCCCCTCGTCCAGGACACCGTCAGTAGCCCCCTAAACTGGTCTTCAAGTTGGGGACGCTCCTCGATTCTTCTGAAATGTTCTTCATCTTCGGTCGTCGGTCTTGAAAATTGGTTCAACAAATCTTCTCATCTTCGATCTTGAGGATCGCCGAAGTGCATCCGAAGAATCTACACGTCGAGTATCCGAGGAACCCCTTTAAGTTTACGGCCTTTATCAATGCCTTGCTATTTTTATGCCACACCCCGGGTTTGAAGTTGTTCCCGGGCAGCAGTTTCCTTTTACATCCGAGCTCCAACACCGAACTGTATTCAAGGTATCTTTTGCAGCCGAGTACCAATGTTGGGCTGTATCCGAGCTCCAACGCCAGACTATATCCAAGCTCTAACGCCGGACTATATCCAGTAGCCCTCAAAGTGTGTGTCAGTCTAAAACCCGAGATGCACCTGAAGGAAAACATGAAACCGTTGTTCCTAGTGGCCCCTGAGACTCAGGTCGATGCGCGAAATCAGCCTGAGGATCAACTCCTAGCTCGGTAGCATACGTAGGAATAGAAACGCAGTTTAATATATTAGAGATAATAGTGATCGGCGAACGGGCCCTTGAGAGAGGGTCTTGAGAAGTTGCCGCAATATATTAGCTTGACGCCAGATAGGTCCAGATGGTACCTATTGTTGTCCAAAGATGCGTTTGCCCATAGTTTGGTCAAGCCGAACACTAAGCCCTTTGAATTTTCTGCATTGAATAGGCAATGCAGTAGCCCCCGAGACATTGGTCGGGTGGGAACACTAGATCAGGGGATCGATGTGCCCCTTTAATATTTGTAAATGATAAGCCCGAAGCCCAGTAGCCCCCGAGCCTTAATGCAGGCACGGGAGGACGAATTAAGGATCGATATCCAGAGTAAAATCACAAATTATGAGTAATGATTATATGTATCCAAGTACTCTACATCATTAATGCTCGGATCTGCATTGTACAAAACTTTGTTGACCGACCATCGGCTTCAACCTCCTCGGCCAGCAGCCGAAGAGTGTTTGTCCTACTTTATAAAGCCTTTATGAGGGCAAAGATTTACGGCAAACAAGGCAATCAGGCCATACGGTTTTATAAACAAAGGTACGCGGAGAGATATGTTATATTACTTTTTAACGTAAGAAACATCTTCCAAAGAAAATAGTCCCGCTATTGGTTCCTTTCTTTGGATTGTCATGCTAAGCATGATAATGAAACCTCACCTCCGATCAATGTGGGAGGAAAATATTAAGGATTTAGTTTGGGGAAAGTTCCCGAACTCTATGGTATTAATGAACCAAAATTTTCACTTCCATCGTTGCCGGCCAATGTGATTCTTCAAGATTGCTAGCTTTCGGCTTCACCCAGGCTGAGGTACTAACTCGGATGACCCGGTAGTAACAATCACAGATGTGCTCCCTTTACCGCCTAGCCGAACAATCAGGAACGTAGGGGTAAGCACAGGAGCCAGGCAACCCAGCTTGGCCAAAATCTTAAGTCAAATTGATGCATATCTATGGCTTTATATAACCATAATTACGGAAGGCAACGCGTGTATAATGAATACAAATGCTGATAATATATACTTATTTTGACTCCATTGCGACTGTTTATCAGTTGAAAGTGGCCCATTGTCGGCTTCTACCCCTTTGTAGATACTACGCAGGGTGTTTCCGCAATAACAAGACAACCCTTAGCCGATGTCTCGGTGCCCGAAGGCGGTTGTGTTAGAGGAAATGAGGCAATCAGATATTCGGGCTTTATAACTTTCACTTGGTCATAGGAGCTTTAAACTGGGGAAGCTAGCTACGAGCCCCCGGTTAGTGTTCGACGATAGCTGAGGTCAAGCCGTAAACACTTCGGCCAATGTTATGAATGGCCCATCATCTAACACAGTCATCGGATTGCTGACCAGTTCACGCTTATTGTGATACTTAGTTTTCAGCATTCTCCACTGAGGTGCTTAACCATGCGAGCTGGAAGCGCAATTGTAGTGGTTCTCCCGTTGCACACCTAGCCGAACAAAGCAGAACGTAGGAGGCAAGCACAAGAGTCGGGTAACCCAACTATTGACCGAAGACACAATTCGAAACCGATGCATATATAGCAATATCTGAGAATGTTTTTGCCGAATCTCTAAAGGTGTCCGGTGTTGCACTGCGAGACTTATGCGGGAAACACACAAATAGTTTAAAAGTGCCATAAGCTGGGAAAATAGCTCATATAAATTTTAACAGCCCCCAAGTGACTTGGGTAAAGGAATTTTATGTTATAATGATTGTGTGTACCGAAGTACTTATATCATATCTGTGTTCACCCGAACTTTAAACGCGTCTTAACCGACTGTCGGCTTCTCCCTCTTTGGTCAAGGATCGAAAAGTGTTATGTACTCCGCCTGTCGAGAATATTGACGGTGTTTCCGATAACCAGGCAATCAGGCCATAAGGTTGTAATAGACAAAGCGCGCTCAGGGAACTTATGCTATATTACTGACGAAGTGTAAGAAGCATCTTCGAAGAAAATAGTACCTCCACCGATACCTTTCTTCGGTTGTTCATTGTTATTATGAGACTTGTGCAATAGATTTTTTGTACTCATGAGTTCTGTTGTGTGCCGACCATGATTGAAAACAATAAGAGCGCTAGCTTTCGGCTTCACCCAGTCTGAGGTCCGAGCTTGGATGACCCGGTCGTGACAATCGCAGAGGTGCTCCCTTTACTCCCTAGTCGAACAATCGAGAACGTAGGGGTAAGCACAGGAGCCAAGCAACCCAGCTTGCGGAACACTTAGGTCAATATGGTGCATATTGTGGCGTAATACACGAACAAGGAACGAAGCTGTACAAGTATAATCATATGCAATAGGAAAGGCTTCATAAAGGAATCCCCCAAGTAAATGGGGTATTTGAATTTGTGTGCCACAAACAAATTTTTGACAAGGACTTTTGTCACAAACAACTCTTTGACAAAAAAGATAATGCTTGGTCGAACCCAACAAAATTTAAAATAGAAAGTCTTTGAGCATGAAAGCGACTTAGCTGGTTAATGTGCTCGGTGTTGACGACGCGATTCGGGCTTGTGGCAGGATGAAGACGCCCATTGATCTATGACAGATCCGACAAGATTCGCAGTCCTCGGCATGGCCGAGGTGTCTGAGCAAGGAGTTCGGCACTCCGGAGTAGTGACCACGTAACGTAGTCAAAATCGATTACCTGCACACATAAAACAGTGTGGTCCAGAAAATACTATATATATATATAATCTTTGCATAATTGCTTTACGCAAAAATAATTTATTTAAAGATATGTGGCCTGGTGCCGAAGCCAATGTCGATGCATGGCGTCGGCGTGACGCAGTGAAGGTGTGAAAAAGCCTGAATTTGCAGGGCGGTCCGGGATCCAGATGCAGTGTTCGCCGAACTATAGACGGGAGACGGACCAAACCATCGCGCAGCCATCGTTAATGCAGCCATCATTTGACAGACCTGTGTACAGATGATGGAACAAACCAGAGTAATATTTTTTTGGAAAAATAAACCCAAGCAAGAAAAAATTACTAGGATTAATAGCACCTGGTCCATCTGTTGTAGCAATCTGAAAAAAGGTTACTCCCGACATTGGGACTTAATCCGCACACCCATTGCCTTGTGAGCGATGGAGCGGCGGCATGGCGATGCTGGCAAAGGTTGGCTTGCCGAGGCAAAGCCCCGGTCCAGCTAACGTGACGAAGTTGGTCGGTTGACGACGCCGAAGTCTCCGGAGTAGGTCGATGAAGGGATGACGAAGCCCCCAGTCCAGATGAGGAGACGGAGCAGGTTGGTGAGGAGATGTTGCACCTGCCATGTCAGCCAAGGTGTTGAAGTAGTTCGGCGTGATGGACATCAGCTCGATGAAGCAACGGTTCGGCCATGCCAATGCAGGTTATAACTTGTGACGTGGTCAATGCTGGCTTGATGAAGTGACCGTGCGGCAATGCCAGTGTGCCCGCTCTGTGTAATCCGTGGAGCAGTAATATTGGTGACGATTTATCTTTCGCAATGTCGAACTCTTGTTAGGCTTGCTGAGATGATGATCCGGAGAAGTTGAGCTCGGCTCAACAAAGTGATGACGTGTCTAGCGCAGGTCGGCAGCCGTAGAGCAATGTTGTCGGGCTGGTTTAACACCATCGTGATGGTGAAGATCATATTGGAAAAGACTTTAAAATTAGCAGGATGTGCTTGGGAACAAAACACAATACCCCATACGAAAATTCCTTCAAAAAGGATGTCCGAAATCCCGTTCATAAAAAAGATGAATTCGGGTCGGATTCATTCTCGCGTAGAAAACAGATCTGGAAAGTGATGAACTAATCGGAAGGTTCACGGAGTTTGGACGGTCAGATCAAGCTGAAATTTTGAGGGGTGGTAGATATGGGAATTCCGCAGCAGATGAACGGTTGGATCTTCCAAAGGACCTCCGAGCCGGGCTTTGGAGACCAAGCCCTAAACTCGTCTAGATTCCCGTCCAGATTTGAAAGGGCTCCGGTATATCGGAGACTCCCAGAGATTCCTCCATCGGAACTCGATGAAATTTTCTAGCGTTGTTGTAGACTCAATTCCGCACAATCCCGCCGAAGCAATTGTTAAAACGACACTCGAGGGGGCGGTGGCGGCGGATACAAGTTCGTTGTCCAGAAAAATAGCATGGTCGCCCGAGGGCAATGTTGACGTTGAGCCCCCGAGCTCCATGGATGATTCCTCCATGATCTTGATAGAGATCGGGGTTTATGTTGATGAAGTCCCTCATCCGAACATGACGATTGGAGGTAGGGCGCAGTCCTCGGTCAAGCTAAGGTGAACAGACGACACGAAGAAGCCGACATCATAGTTGATCTACAGTCGAGCCATTAATCCTTTGCTGATCACACAGCGGAACTCTCAATGAAAGCACCAATGTCGGTGTCAAAACCGGCGGATCTCGGGTAGGGGGTCCCGAACTGTGCGTCTAAGGTTCATGGTAACAGGAGGCGGGGTACACGATGTTTACCCAGGTTTGGGCCCTCTCTATGGAGGTAATACCCTACTTCCTGCTTGATTGATCTTGATGATATGATTATTACAAGAGTTGATCTACCACGAGATCGTAGAGGCTAAACCCTAGAAGCTAGCCTATGATTCTGATTGTTCTTATCATCTATCGACTAGCCTGGCCCTGGTTTATATAATGCACCAGAGGCCTAGGATAACAAGAGTCCTAGCCGAATACGCTGGTGGGGGAGGAGTCCTTGTCTTGATCACCAAGTCTTGTGGAATCTTCCTTGTATGCGACAACTGTCCGAGCTGGCCCATGAGTATACGGCCATGGGGATCCTCGGCCCAATCCAACTGATCGGGAGACGACGTGGTGAGTACCCCCTGGTCCAGGACACCGTCAACCATGTCAATGCTTTTCCTTCAAATATAAAGGGAAAACCTTCTTCTTAGCTTCATCTCCGGGCAAACCTGAAAGCTTAAACAATCCACAAATTTCATCCACATATATCAAGTGCATATCAGAATGTTCGCTTCCATCTCCTGTATAAGGATTAGCTAGCAGTTGTTCTAACATACCCGAAGGAATATCATATTCAATATTTTCACTAGGTGCAGTAGGTTGAGGGGCAACTAATTGTGGTTCCGGTCGAGGTGAAGATACCCCGAATGGATTGTTTTCCATAGTAGCAAGTGACAATAAATTTCAGCATGTGGTAATAATGTTTCCTTACCAATTTCCACTTACCAAGAGCACTTCACTCCCCGGTAACGGCGCCTGAAAATAGACTTGATGACCCACAAGTATATGGGCTCAATTGTAGCCTTTTTGATAGGTACGAGTGTCGAACCCAACAAGGAGAAGAAGGAAATGACAAGTGGTTTTCAGCAAGGTAATGTCTGCAAGTGCTAAAATTGTAAGTAGCGGAGCAGTTTGATAGCAAGATAATTTGTAACGAGCCAGTAACAATAGTAGTAACAAAAGTGCAGCAAGGTAGCCCAATCCTTTTGAGGTAGAGGACGGGCCAAAATGGTTTATTATGATAAGCAAAGTGTTCTTGAGGGTACACGGGAATTTCATCTAGTCACTTTCATCATGTTGGCTTAATTCGTGTTCGGTACTTTGATAATTTTTTATGTGGGTGGACCGGTGCTTAGGTGATGTTCTTACTTGAACAAACCTCCTACTTATGATTAACTGTCTCGCAAGCATCCGCAACTACGATAAAAGTATTAAGAATAAATTCTAACCATAGCATTAAACTTTTGGATCCAATCGGTCCCTTATGGAATACCGCATAAACTGGGGTTTAAGCTTTTGTCACTCTCGCAACCCACCATCTAATAAGTACTCCACAATGCATTCCCTTAGGCCCAAATACGGTGAAGTGTCATGTAGTCGACGTTCACATGACAACACTAAGAGAATGACAACATACATATCATCAAAATATCGAACACATATCAAGTTCACATGATTACTTGCAACATGATTTCTCCTGTGACCTCAAGAACGAAAGTAACTACTCACTTTTGATAAACATGATCAAGACCAGAGGCGTATTAAATAGCATAATGGATCTGAACATATAATCTTCCACCAAACAAACCATATAGTAATCAACTATAAGATGTAATCAACACTACTAGTCACCCACAAGCACCAATCTATAGTTTTGGTACAAAGATTGAACACAAGAGATGAACTAGGGTTTGAGAGGAGTTGGTGTTGTTGAAGATGTTGATGAAGATAGCCCTCCCCAAGATGGTAGAGTTGTTGGTGATGATGATGACGATGATTTCCCCCTCCAGGAGGGAAGTTCCCCCGGCGGAATCGCTCCGCATGAGGCAAAAGTGCTCCTGCCCATGTTCCACCTCGAGGCGATGGTGCTTCATCCCGAAAGTCCTTCTCTTAATTTTTCTAGGTCAAAATGACTTATTAACGAGAAGATGGGCACCGGAGGTGGGCCGAGGAGGGCAGCATCCACCAGGGCACGACTGGGCATCCTAGCCCGCCGAGGTGGGTTGTGCCCACCTGGTGGCCCCCCTGGTACTTATTTGCTCCAATAATCCTTAAATATTCCATAAGAAATCCTCGGGAAGTTTCAGCTCATTTGGAGTTGTGCAGAATAGGTAGCTTGACGTAGCTTTTTCAGGTCCAGATTTCCAGCTGCCAGAATTCTCCCCCTTTGTGCATACCTTGCATATTATGAGAGAAAAGGCATTAGAATTACTCCAAAAAGCATTATTATACAATAAAACAACATAAATAATAGTACGAAAACATGACGCAAGATGGACGTATCACTCCCCCTCTCTTTTGATGGCGCTGGAACGCCACCGGGGCAACTCCAACAACTTCGTCATCTTCATCAACACCTCCATCACCTCCCCTCATCTATATTCAGTGGTCCACTCTCTTGCAACCCAATGTACCCCCTACATGAATATGGTGCTTTATGCTTCATACTATTATCCATTATGTGTTTCCATCATATGATGATCGAGTAGATTTTTGCTGTCCTTTCGGGTAATTGGTGAATTGCTATGATTGGTTTAATTTGCTTGTGGTTATGTTGTTGTCCTTTGGTGCCCATAATATGGGCACACGTGTGGATCATGCCATAGGGTTAGTTGTTTGTTGATAGGACTATGCATTGGAGGGCAAGAGTGACAGAAACTTCTTCCTACCATAGAAATTGATTCATACATAATTGAAGGGGACCAATATATCTTAATGCTATGGTTGGGTTTACCTTAATGAACTTTAGTAGTTGCGGATGCTTGCTAGTAGTTCCAATCATAAGTACATACAATTCCAACTAAGGGATGAGATGCTAGCAGTGGCCTCTCCCACATAAAAACTTGTTATTGTTCTAGTAAACTTAGCCAATTGCTTAGGGAAAATTCCGCAAATCCTACCACCACTTTTCCACACTCGCAATACTAATCCGATTGTACTTTTTTTAGAACAGCACCTAAGTCTTATTTTCATATTATTTATTATCTTGCAAACCTATCCCTTTACAGCTACAAAGTACTTGAAGTTTCATACTTGTTCTAGGTAAAGCAAATTCTATGTGTGCGTTGACTTGTATTGGTAGTCGATAGAACTTGAAGAGAATATAAATTATAACTTTAGCTCCTCGTTGGGTTCGACACTCTTATTTATCGAAAAATATAAAATTGATCCCCTATACTTGTGGGTTTTCAAGACCTTTTTCTGGCGCCGTTGCCGGGGAGCAATAGTGTGGGGTGAATATTCTCATGTGTCCTTGTTTGCTTTATCACTAAGTAATTTTTATTTTGTGCTCTTGTTTTCTATCTTTAGTTATGGTTAGGAAACGTAAAATGCAAAAATAAAATTAGTTGTACTTGCCAACCCCGATGGTTGAAGAACCACCCAAAGTCTATCATACTCCTGAAGCTTTCTACTTGGATCATCTTCGATCCCTTTGTGCTCGTGCTAAAAATCGAACTAGCTTAGTTGAGGGAAAATCATCAGATGAGCATGCTCGTTTTGTGCGACACCGCTTATCTCAAAAAGGGAAACTCTTATGGCATCATATTAATAGTTTGCATTGCTATGCTTGGAATTTATGCGAAATACATGATTTTACTTGTTATTCCGAAGATCCTTAAAAACACCTTCCCTATTAATGTGAGTTTTGTGATAATGGAATCGTATCTTCTTATGACAATGGTGTTTACAGTTACTATTATATTGAACAAATTAAACAATTTTCTTTTAAGGGTGCCTATGAAATTGCTTCTTTGGTTGAAAAGTATGATGCTACTCTTTACAAATATGAATTTTTTTCCATACTTAAATATTTCTATGAAAACTATGCTTCTAATGCTTATGTTAAACAATATATCGAGGACACCTCCGTTTTCCAAGAAGAGACTAATATTTTGCAAGAATCTATGGGAGAAGAAATTGTTGAATATCGTGAGCTCATTAGATGAAAAATATGAGGAGGAGAGAAAATAACAAAAGGAGGAAGAGCGGATTAGCTACTCGTTCCCACCTTTTAATGAGAGTAAATCTTCAACACATACATTGTTTAATGTCCCTTTGTGCTTACCGAAGGATGAACACTATGATGATTGCTACGATCCCTTGGATTCATTTGAAATATCCCTCTTTGATGAACTTGATGCTTGCTATGCTTGTGGCCATGATGCCAATATGAATGATGCTTATGGACATAAACTTGTTATAGTTCCTTATGTTAAGAATGAAATTGTTTCTATTGCACCCACACATGATAGTCCTGTTATCTTTTTGGATTCTCTCAACTACACTATATCGGAGAAGCTTGCGCTTATTAAGGATTATATTGATGGGTTGCGTTTTACCACTACACATGATGAATTTGATGGATATAATATGAATGTGCTTGATGCTCCTACTTGCAATTATTATGAGAGGAACGACATCTCCACCTCTCTATGTTTCCAACACAATAAAATTGCAAGAAACTATTTATGCTATGTATCAACCTTTATTATGTCTGCATGAATTGTTCTTATATGACATTCCAATGCATAGGAAGGGAGCCAGACTCCGTTGTTATGTGATATATGTTGCTTTGTGTTCGATACCAAATTACAAATCATTGTTAATTAAGATTGGGTTTGATATACCTTTGGATCCAGGTGGATCAATTACTCGAGCACTTTATGCCTAGCTTAATGGCTTTAAAGAAAGTGCTTCCTGGGAGACAACCCAGAAGTTTTGGAGATTCATTTACTTGTGTTGTGTCTTGTGTGCTTTTAAAAAGTTTAAAATCAAAAAATATAGAGGGGAACCTAAAAAATCAAAAAAAAAGCGGTTGGAAGGTTATGCATTGGAGAAGTGAGGGACGACCTTGAACACTTGTGTTCATGCTCATCGAAATAATGTAGAATTTGTCATGGAAGTTTCTCACAAAAATAATTACACCCTTGTAGAAATCCATTGTATTATAAAAATAATGTGACAAGATTTACCTTTAGGATGTTTAAATTGCTTGTTTGGTGTGTGCAGTGGAAAAATAGAAACTTTTGTTGTAGTGCGTGAATTATCATATTTTACTGGAATGTGGAAAAATTCTAGAAAATTTACTACTATGAAATTTTTTTAAAAAAAAATAGAATATTTTGAGTTATAGAACTATATGTACCATGTGCGTCTTTATAGACTGTCATGTTTTCACTTATTGTTCTTATAGTTCCGTTATTTGCTTATGGTTGAAATCTTGTTATGCCTGGTTGACTAGGGAGCCATAGAATTGTGATAGCATACAATGGGTAATGTTTGATTATATTTATACAAATAATGTTACATCGGGACATGATGGATTTGATGTTATATGCACTAACTAAAGGAAATATGCCCTAGAGGAAATAATAAAGTTGTTATTTTACATTTCCTTATTGATGATAAAGGTTTATTATTCATGTTAGTATTGTATTGATCGGAAATTTAAATACATGTGTGAATACATAAATAAATAATGTGTCCCTAGTAAGCCTCTACTAGACTAGCTCGTTGATCAAAGATAGTTAAGGTTTCCTAACCATAGACATGTGCTATCATTTGATAATGGGATCACATCATTAGGAGAATGATGTGATGGACAAGACCCATATGTTAGCTTAGCATAATGATCGTTCAGTTTTATTGCTATTGCTTTCTTCATGTCAAATACATATTCCTTCAACTATGAGATTATGCAACTCACGGATACCGGAGGAATGCCTTGTGTGCTATCAAATGTCACAATGTAATTGGGTGATTATAAAGATGCTCTATAGGTACCTTCGAAGGTGTTTGTTGAGTTGGCATAGATCAAGATTAGGATTTGTTGCTCCGAGTATCAGAGAGGTATCTTTGGGCCCTCTCGGTAATACACATCATAATCTTGCAAGCAAACGACTAAGGAGTTAGTCACGAGGTGATGTATTATGGAACGAGTAAAGAGACTTTCCGGTAACGAGATTGAACTAGGTATAGAGATACCGATGATCGAATCACGGGCAAGTAACATACCGATAGACAAAGGGAATTACGTATGTTGTCATAACAGTTTGACCGATAAAGATCTTTGTAGAATATGTAGGAGCCAATATGGCATCCAGGTACATCTATTGGTCATTGAGTGGAGAGGTGTCTCGGTCATCTCTACATAGTTCTCAAACGCATAGGGTCCGCACGCTTAACGTTCGTTGACGATATAGTCTTATATGAGTTATATGTTTTGGTGACCAAATGTTGTTCGGAGTCTCGAATGAGATCACGGACATGACGAGGAGTCTTGAAATGGTCAAGAGGTAAAGATTGATATATAGGATGATGGTATTTGGACACCGAAAGTGTTTCGGGACGTACCGGGAAGGAATCGGGTCACCGAACAGGTTCCGGGCACCCCCCCCCCTCCCGGCAAAGTATGGGCCTTATGGGCCAAAGGAGGAGACAGACCAGCCCACAAGGGGGCTGCTGCGCCTCCTCCCTTAGTTGGACAGCCCTAGGGAAGGAAAAGGGGGAGGGCTAGCCCCTCCTGCCTTTCCCTCTCATGGGAAAAAGGAAAGGGGGGCACCACCCTCCCCTGCCTTTCCTCGCGCTCCAAATAAGGAAAGGGGGCGGCTTGGGAGAAACCCCAAGTAGGATTCCCCCTACTTTGGCACCCCCTTGGATTCTCCGCCCTCCCTCCCACCTATATATATGTGGGAGGGGGCACTTAGCACACAACAGACAATTGCATAGCCGTTTGCGGCGCCCCCCTCCACCGTTTACACCCCCGGTCATATTTTCATAGTTCTTAGCCGAATCCTTGGGGAGATCACTTCACCATCACCATCACCACACCGTCGTGCTGTTGGAACTCATCTACTACCTCGCCGTCTTGCTGGATCAAGAAGGCGGAGGACGTCACCGACCTGAACATGTGCATAACATGGAGGTGTCGTACATTCAGTACTTGATCGGTTGGAGCACGAAGAAGTTTGAATACATCAATCATGTTGTTAAAATGCTTCCGCTTACGGTCTACGAGGGTACATAGACACACTCTCCCCCTCGTTGTTGTGCATCTCCATGGATACATCCTTACGTGTGCGTAGAATTGTTTTTGTTTTCCATGCAACGTTTCCCAACAGTGGCATCACGAGCCAGGTCTATGAGTAGATGATATGCACGAGTAGAACACAAAGAGTTGTGGGCAGTGATAGTCATGCTGCTTACCACCAACGTTTTATTTTGATTTGCCGGAATTGTGGGAGCAGCCCGGACCAACCTTACATGTCCCCGCACATGAGACCGGTTCCACTGACTGACATGCAACTAGTTTTGCATAAAGGTGGCTGGTGGGTGTCTGTTTCTCCTACTTTAGTTGAATCGAATTTGACTATGGCCGGTCCTTGAAGAAGATTAATACAGCAAACTTGACGAATCACTGTTGTGGTTTTTGTCGTAGGTAAGAACGGTTCTTGCTAAAAGCCCATAGCAGCCATGTAAAACTTGCAACAACAAAGTAGAGGACGTCTAACTTGTTTTTGCAGAGCATGGTGATGTGATATGGTCAAGACATGATGTGATAAACATTACTGTATGCGATGATCATGTTTTCTAAGTTATCGGCAACCGGCAGGAGCCTTACGGTTGTCTCTTTATTGTATGAAATGCAAACGTCATGTAATTGCTTTACTTTATCACCATGCGTTAACGATAGTTGTAGAAGCAATAGTTGGTGAGATGACCACGACGCAATGATGGAGATCAAGGTGTTGAGCCGGTGACGATGGAGATCATGACGATGCTTAGGATATGGAGATCAAACGCACGAGATGATGATGGCCATATCATGTCACATATTTTGATTGCATGTGATGTTTATCTTTTATGCATCTTATTTTGCTTAGAACGGCGGTAGCATTATAAGATGATCCCTTCACTTAATTTCAAGATAAAAGTGTTCTCCCTGAGTATGCACCGTTGCTACAGTTCGTCGTTTCGAGACACCACGTGATGATCGGGTGTGATCGACTCTACGTTCACATACAACGGGTGTAAGACAGTTTTGCACATGCAGAATACTTGGATTAAACTTGATGAGCCTAGCATGTACAGACATGGTCTCGGAACACTAGAGAACGAAAGGTCGAATGTGAGTCATATAGTAGATATGATCAACATAGAGATGTTCACCATTGATGACTACTGAGGGAGTTCCGGACTAGGGGGTGTCTGGATAGCCGAACTATCATCATCGGCCGGACTCCAAGACTATGAAGATACAAGATTGAAGACTTCGTCCCGTGTTCGGATGGGACTTTCCTTGGCGTGGAAGGCAAGCTTGGCGATACGGATATGTAGATCTCCTACCTTTGTAACTGATCTTTGTGTAACCCTAGCCCTCTCCGGTGTCTATATAAACCGGATGGCTGTAGTCCATAGGACGAACAACAATCATACCATAGGCTAGCTTCTAGGGTTTAGCCTCCTTGATCTCGTGGTAGATCCACTCTTGTAACACACATCATCAATATTAATCAAGCAGGACGTAGGGTTTTACCTCCATCAAGAGGGCCCGAACCTGGGTAAGACATCGTGTCCCTTGTCTCCTGTTACCATCCGCCTAGACGCACAGTTCAGGACCCCCTACCCGAGATCCGCCGGTTTTGACACCGACATTGGTGCTTTCATTGAGAGTTCCTCTGTGCCGTCACCATCAGGAAGGATGCCTTTTCCCATCTTTAAAGATGGCGCCGTCGTCAATGGAGCTTTGGTCGTCGGCCAGACTATCCGGCTAGGCGGTTTTCTCATGACCGCCTATTCGGCCACTGCCCCGACAATGACCTCTCAAGTCATTAAAAGTGATCTTCACGTCAGCTCGGAATTCGCCGAGCAGCTAGATCCGATTGAGCTCTCCTCCGTAAATGAGCTCTTGGATCGCATCGCCGCCCTGGGAGTCACTACCGACTATGATCAGATTGGGCTTAAAACCGATCTGAGAGAAACTAACTCTCCCCAGGTTACCCACCATGTTGTCGTGGTAGAGGAACAATGCAGTGACTCTTCTTCTATGTTAAAATCCAACTATGTCTGGATTCTGGATACCTCCATGCCGGATTCCCGCGGAGGGACGAACGCTAATCAAATACTAAACCTAAAGTCAGGCTTCGGACCAGATTTGTTGGAAAGCGCTCAGCAAACCAAGCTTCCGAATCCGGAAGCTTCTTGGCCTTTGAGCCTCAGATCGGGTGGGGTTCCGAACTTAATTCCCCCCGCCCACCCAAACATAAGCGATCTATCTCAAATACAGCAAGAGCCCAATGAAACAGTACATCATTACTGGGCCAGATTCCTCCTAGTTATGAACAGGATAAAGGACTGCCGTGAAGAAAGCGCGATTTCAATCTTCTGCAACAATTGCACGGACAAGGGAATCATAAACGCCATCAGTCATCGCGAAGTTTCACGCTTCGCCGACCTAGCGACCATTGTACAAAATTACTGCGCGATGGAGAGTGCCTGGAAAACCGAAACTAGGTTTTGGGACAATCCGGCCCTGAATACAAACCCAGTCCGAAATAAAAGGGTGCTTCATACTCAAGCACCTGGGTTAAAAACCAAAAAGCAAAAACCCCCTAAGAGGTACGGAACCGTACTCGAGGGATGGCTCAACGGATCCTGCAAAATCCACAGTATAGAGGGCGCCACTCCAACACATAGCCCTCGAGCGTGTTGGATACTACGGCAGGTGGATAAAGTGGCGTAGGCTTTTTAGCCCCGGGCAACCAACCTAGCAGTACCAGTACGGTATTAACAGTCTTTGAGACTTTTGCATCAAATAACATGCGGAAACGAACAATCCGCAGCCTCGCCGAAGTCTACCAAGTAGCAACAACAAATCCATGGAGCGACATGGCTATCACCTTCAACGCCAGCGACGAACCTAAATTCCGAACAACTAGAGCACCAGCCGCATTGGTCCTCAGTCCGATAGTGGACGATTTCCGTCTTACTAAGGTACTCATAGATGGCGGCAGCGGATTAAACCTCGTCTATGAGGAAACCCTTCAAAAATGGAACTTGACTGGAGCCGCATTGAGCGAAGCAGCACAACCTTCAAAGGGATAATCCCTAGTCGAGAAGTACGCTGCACAAGAAAAATCACACTAGATGTAGTGTTCAGCTCACCGGACAATTACAGGTCCGAGGAGGTCACGTTCCAAGTGGCCCCATTCGGCAGCGGATATCACGTTTTGTTAGGGCGAGAGGCATTCACAATCTTCCAAGCTATACCCCACTACGGGTACATGAAGCTCAAAATGCCCGGACCCAATGGGATAATCACTCTCGCCAGTGATCCAGATACAGCACTTCGCGCTGAAAATAAGACAGCCGCACTGGCCCTAGAGGCATTATCCGAAGCCCTAGCGGCAGAGGAACTAACTACGCTGCGCTCCACGGTGGATAGGGACGATGTGATACTCGATAAGAGGTCCAAGTCCACCTCTTTTAAACCAGCAGACGAAATAGTCAAATTTCAGGTCCATCCAACGGACCCCACAAAGACGGCCTCCATTGGGGCACAATTAGTCCTGATGTCGAAGCCGCACTACGAGAATTCCTTCGGGAAAATTGGGACATTTTTGCCTGGCACCCTTCAGACATGCCAGGAATCCCACGCAGGCTGGCAGAGCACAGCCTAAATATCCTAAAAGGATTCAAGCCAGTCAAACAAGCTCTTCGGCGATTTTCCGAACCCAAAAGACAGGCAATGGGAGAGGAGCTAGCCAAACTCTTAGAAGCCGGATTCATCAGAGATATAAAACATCCGGACTGGCTAGCCAATCTAGTAATGGTACCAAAAAAGGACAAATCCTGGCGCCTCTGCGTCGATTTTAAAGACCTTAACAAGGCTTGTCCAAAGGACCCTTTCCCCCTCCCTCGCATCGACCAAATCATCGATGCTACCGCAGGGCACGATTCATTGTGCTTCCTCGACGCATACTCCGGATACCATCAAATCAAGATGGCGGAGAAAGACCAGGCCGCAACGGCATTCATTACTCCATATGGGCCATTTTGCCTCAACACAATGCCCTTCGGACTCAAAAACGCCGGCGCAACATATCAGCGCATGATTCAAACATGTCTGGCTACCCAGATAGGCAAAACAGTAGAGGCATACGTAGATGATGTGGTCGTCAAGACCAAACACGTCGAAACTCTAATAGAAGACTTGAGGGTGACATTCGACAACCTCCGAGCATATGACATTAAGCTCAATCCGGAAAAATGCGTCTTCGGTGTACCAGCCGGAAAGCTCTTGGGCTTCATCATATCCGGTAGAGGAATTGAAGCAAACCCGGCCAAAATCCGAGCTCTGTCACAATTGGATATTCCAAAAGACCTCAAGCAGATACAAAAACTAACCGAATGCGTAGCGGCCTTAAGTCACTTCATCTCCCGTTTGGGAGAAAAGGCTCTACCCCTCTACCGCCTCCTCCGGCGCACCGAACATTTCGAATGGACGGATGCTGCCACAGCCGGACTCGAAGAAATAAAGGCCATACTGGCAACAAATCCGGTCCTGGCCGCGCCCAACCTAGGCGAACCTATGTTATTATATATCACGGCAACACATCAAGTTGTCAGCGCGGTACTCGTCGTTGAACGAGAAACAGAAGGGCACAGATTCCCTCTTCAAAAACCAGTGTACTACGTATCCACTGTACTAACTCCATGCAAATCCTGGTACCCACATTATCAAAAGATAGCGTATGCGGTGTTCATGGCATCCCGGAAGCTGCGACACTACTTTCAAGAGTGTTCAATAACGGTGGCCTCCGAAGTACCTCTCAACGATATTCTAAACAATCGCAATGCAACGGGCAGGATTGCAAAATGGGCTATCGAGCTCTTACCATTTGACATAACCTACAAACCACGGCGAGCTATAAAGTCGCAGGTTCTGGCTGATTTCATCGCCGAATGGACCGAACCCGAACTCCCTAAAGAGTACGGCACGTACTCCAACTGGATCATGCATTTCGATGGATCCAAAATGTTGGCTGGCTTGGGGGCTGGCGTCGTCCTGACGTCCCCAACTAGAGACACAATCCAATACGTACTTCAAATAATGTACATGGACTCCAACAACGCAGCCGAATACGAGGCCCTTCTACATGGCCTCCGGATGGCAATCTCCATGGGCATCCAACGCCTAGAGGTGCGCGGGGATTCAAACCTCGCAATATCCCAAGTAAATGGAGACTTTGACGCCAAAGATCCAAAAATGGCAGCCTACCGCAACGCCGTCCTAAAAATGTCAGCTCGGTTCGAAGGACTCGAGTTCCACCATGTAGCCCGGGATAATAACCAGGCAGCAGACGTGTTAGCACGCATCGGCGCGAAACGAGACACCGTCCCTCCAAACATCTTCCTGGAACGGCTCTTTAAGCCATCCGTATTATGGGAAGAGGAGTCCGGAAATAACAATCCGGAGCCAGCTGCATCACCTAACTCAGACCATTCTGACACAATCGGCGGCTCAGCCAATGAAATAACACCTTCAGCTCACGAAATAATGGCAGTAATTGCCCCATGGACAGAACCATTCCGAGCCTACTTAATTCAGCAGGAACTTCCCGAAGACCAAAATGAGGCCCACTGCATAGTTCGGTGATCTAAAGCCTACAAGGTCCATGAGGGAGAACTTTATAAGAAAAGCACAACCGGAGTCCTTCAAAGGTGTATCTCCGAAGAGGAAGGGCGAAATCTCCTGGCTGAAATTCACGCCGGACTCGGCGGGCGCCACGCTGCAGCCCGGGCCCTTGTAGGCAAGGCCTTCCGTACAGGATTTTATTGGCCGACAGCCCGGGCAGATGCTCAGGACTTAGTCCAACGATGCGTCGGTTGCTAGCTCTTTGCTAATCAGAGCCACATGCCACCCACCGCCCTCAAAACTATACCCATTACCCGGCCGTTCACGGTCTGGGGGCTTGACATGGTTGGACCCCTTAAAGGGGGAACCCGCAAGCACAAATACTTATTGGTCATGGTGGACAAATTCACCAAATGGATTGAGGCCAAGCCGGTTAAAATGGCAGAATTCGGACCGGTGATAGACTTCATATCCGGGGTAGTACACCGTTTTGGCATCCCCCACAGCATCATCACTGATAACGGCACGAACTTCACGGCCAACGAGGTTAAACTCTGGTGCAAAAACACGGCATCAAGCTCGATTACGCTTCAGTCTATCACCCCCAAACTAAAGGTCAAGTCGAGCGAGCAAATGGTCTAATCATGAGCGGCATCAAACCCAGACTAGTGCGGTCCCTCAAGGAATCTAACACGCACTGGGTAGAGAAGCTCGACTCTGTACTCTGGGGGCTGCGGACCACGCCAAACCGAACTACTAGATTCACACCATTTTTCATGGTATACGGCGCAGAGGCAGTTCTGCCCTGCGATATAATTCATGACTCACCTCGTGTGCGCATGTACGAAGAAAGAGAAGCCGAGTTGGATCGGCAGGACAGTTTGGACGCCTTAGAGGAGGAGCGGGACGTGGCAAAGGCTCGTTCCGCATTTTATCAGCGGTGGGGTAATTGCAAAGGCTCGTTCGAGCCTATCAGCGGGACGCCGGACTCAGAGTTCGTCTCACTCCCCCGTCCACCTTTTTATATTTTTTACTGTCGCTTGTCCCCCTCCTTCTTCCCACCTTTTTTTTCAATACCTTTATAGGCTGATTTGCACTTTGTTCGCACACACTTGATGTGCTCCTAGCACTCAGTATACCTGGGGGCTTCTTTAACAGAAGATTATTCATACGGGCTTCATGCCCAATACATGTGTCATACTTCCGCATGTACCTTTTATTCACCATTGTATGCATCGATATGACTTAAGTTTTGGCCAAGCTGGGTTGCCTGGCTCCTGTGCTTACCCGTACGTTCCCGATTGTTCGGCTAGGAGGTAAAGGGAGCACCTCTGCGATTGCTACTGCCGGGTCAGCCGGATGTGTACCTCAGACTGGGTGAAGCCGAAAGCTAGCGTTCTTAAGAGAATATTCGGTCGGTGACTTGAAAGATGATTTATTACTTACTTATTTATCTGCCCCCAGATGCTTTTTCTGCTATTTTCGCAGTCCGGCATTGCACTTTAGGGCATGCCTCCCAGGGAAAGGAACCCTTAACGGAACTATTCTCCCTGGAAGATGTTTCTTACTAACCATGTAATATAACATAGCTAGTTGGGCACTTGTCTGATAAAGCAATTATGACCCCGACGCCTTGTCTCCATGCATGCCCCGGTTCTTTTATAACCGTACGGGTATTTGGACACACTCCGGACTGTTGGGTCCCGAGGTTGAAGGGAAACGGTCCGCAAAGACAAACGATCTACAATCTGGCTAGAAGGCATTTTACATGTCATTTCAAATTACATCGTCAAACCGACTGATTGTACTCCTCCTCAATCCCATCTAACAGGCTGTCTAATTTACAGTCCTATTGGGAATATTCCGTGGCTAGTTCTACTTGGCCGTACATCAAGCTCACAGGGATCTCCTTCCCATCAGGCCCCGCAGGTCCAACCTCGGCCATGTGGTTTGGGTCAGCCTTCGGATAACGTGTCTTCACCATGGCCCAGGCCTCCTTGGCGCCCTGACGGCAGGCCGATATCTTCCACAAACGGAGGCATCGTCGTGCTCCCTGAAGCTTCTCAGCAAGCTCACCAAGGCCCTCGGGTAGGGAGACGGATGGCCATAAAGCCTGAAGGACGCCACTCATCGCCTGCCGAACACGTTCGAGCAATTGCGCCAGCTCGGGAAGTTGGTCACCCGTTGACCCAGGCATTTCCTCCGCAGGGCGACCTGTGAGCACACCTAAAGACATATTTCTGTCAATCGACTTCCTCGCCGAATTCTTCTTTTCAAAGGAATTTGCTCAAGCACTTACTATAAATGCCGCGACGAAGCCGCTGATTCTCCTTCACGAAGCCAGACAGCTGGGCCTGAACACCTTTCAGCTCTTCTCCTAGCTGGGTGTGGGCATCTTGGAGCTTGTTTCTCTCCTGCTGCACCTTCATAAGCACCCTCTCGCCGGCCTTTAGCTGACGCAGTAGTTGTTGCTTGTCCGAATCTAGTCCGGCGCCCTCTGCAATATTCTTGTCAGATTCACGCCGCACTTTGTTAATTAATTATCTTTTCAAAGTACGTCTTACCAGCGGGGGTCTCTGTGGCTCCCCCTGTGGCGGCCAGTGCGGCCTCAAGTTGGGCCTTGCACTCTTGGAGCTCCTGGGACAGATGGGTATTCTTCTCCATAAGATCCTGCATAATAATTGATCCTTAAATCAGTTATTTTAACTATTTTAAGTCTCGGGGGCTACTGGCATAGATAACTATTAAAATTACTTACCCGTATGTCTTTCACATACTGCTCCGTGGCTCTGGTTAACCCATCTTGAGCGGCACGGAGGTGCGCGTTTCCCGCATCAAAGGCATTTAACGCCTCCAGGGAGAAACACGCGTCACGAAGAACTGTCCGGTGACGCCTGTGATTCATGGCGCTCTCCACCTCAGACCGGGTGGGGGACAGCCTGTCGGCATCCTCCGTGGGAGGAGTGTCCGGCTCATGCCTTGTATTCGCCTCCCCTCCCGGACCATGCGTTGGAGCATGGCTGGCGGAGGCTTGATTGGCAACCTCTCCGGACATTGTCCGGCGAGCGCTCTTTCTGGAAAAGTTATGAGCATTAATATACCTCCTGGGGATCCTTCCCTTAAAAAGGGCGGTGCTCCGTACCGTTGCGGCGATGTTTCGGTTCGTGTCGCACTCCTCTTCCGCATGCTGGGCCGGACTGACCCTTGTTGGTCGGCCACCACGGGTTCGGCTTCCTGCCTTAAAGGCACCTCCTGCGATGCACCATCAGTATGGGATGGTCAGAATTGAGCGCGGATCAAATGATGGTGTCAAAACCTCGGTCGTAGTCACCTGGGAGGCCGGAAACAAACCGGGGTAGTCAGCCGTAATGGCGACTAGTGCATTGTCCATGCTAAGTTGGTGGAACACCCCGTCAATCAGCTCCACCTTTATGTCCGGATCCTCTTTGGAGGTCGGATCAAGGGATCATTCCGGATCCTCGGGCTGTGGAGTTAGGCTTCATATGCCCTCCACGTCCCGGCGCAGCTCCTGTGTCGAAATCACAGAGTAAGATACTTGACTTTGAAAGTATGGATCGGGTAGATGAACATCCGCTTACCCAGCTCCGAGGGTTATTCATAGAGAATCCATTCAACGGATTCGTGTGGAGGAAGTCCTCCTCCTCTCCCTTGTACAAGCAGGATAGGATCTTTGCCAGATCAGCTGCCGAGCCTGGCCCTTTGCGGCCATGACGGGTGGCGTCATCTTCCCCATTGAAATCCCACATAGGGTGGCCCCTATATTGGAGTGGCTGCACCCCTCGCATAATTCACGTGGCCATGACTCCAATCATGGTCAATCCGGAGTGGGCCAGTAACCTAATCCGGCCCATCAGATAATGGACGCTCCTATCATCTTCCCGTTGAGGGCTCCGCGGGCGCCAACTCAGGCGTTTCTTCAAGGGAGCATTGCTGAACTTTGGGAGGCCGATCCGAACTGGATCCGGCAGAGGGGCGTCCTCCATGTAGAACCATTCTGAAGGCCAGTCTTCGGATGCCTTCTTCGGGGTGCCGGATAGATATCCGGTCCCGGCGATGCGCCATATTTCGGCTCCGCCCACTTGATATATCGACCCCTCATGAGAACAGGGTACGAGGCAAAACAATCTCTTCCACAACGCAAAATGGGGCTTGATGCCCAAGAACAGCTCGCAAAGAGCTACGAAGCCCGCGATGTGCAAAATGGAGGCGGGCGTGAGGTGGTGAAGCTGGAGTCCGTAGAACTCTAGGACCCCCGGAGAAACGAATGTATGGGAAATCCAAGTCCCCTTATTAGATAGGGGACGAAGCATACCCGCTCCCCTTTGGAGGGGTTGGGGACGCTCTCCGCCTGCTTTCCACCCTTGTAGGTGGCTAGTCCGGCTCGAACCAGAACCATGAAAGGCGGGGGAAGATATCCCTCGGTTTGGAGCACCACTAGCTCGCTGTGTGGAACTGAGCATCTCCCCCAATCTCCTGGCTTAGGGCTGGGAGCGCGAGAGGAGGAGCCGCGTCGACTATCCATGATGGAATGGATTTTTGTCCGAGGCGCTTCGATGAGAACTTGCGGATGGAGGATGGTGTGAGCTGGATCTAGATCCTCGCCTTTCTTATAGGCGGCTCGTTCGCACGGCTAGGGGGTAAAATGTAAAAATACCCTAGCCTTTCGCATTCGTACGACACGTGGAAGAAGGCCATTATTGGGCGTAGAAGCCAAGGAGCGCAACATTTATAAGGAAGCCGGACACTATTCGACGGGAACATGAAGTTTGAGGGAGAACCCGCCTTGCAACACCGAAGACAATATACGCGCCGGACTCGTCGTTGCTGAAGCCCGGTTCGGGGGCTACTGAGGGAGTTCCGGACTAGGGGGTGTCCGGATAGCCGAACTATCATCATCGGCCGGACTCCAAGACTATGAAGATACAAGATTGAAGACTTTGTCCCGTGTCCGGATGGGACTTTCCTTGGCGTGGAAGGCAAGCTTGGCGATACGGATATGTAGATCTCCTACCTTTGTAACCGACTTTGTGTAACCCTAGCCCTCTCCAGTGTCTATATAAACCGGATGGCTGTAGTCCATAGGACGAACAACAATCATACCATAGGCTAGCTTCTAGGGTTTAGCCTCCTTGATCTCGTGGTAGATCCACTCTTGTAACACACATCATCAATATTAATCAAGCAGGACGTAGGGTTTTACCTCCATCAAGAGGGCCCGAACCTGGGTAAAACATCGTGTCCCTTGTCTCTTGTTACCATCCGCCTAGACACACAGTTCGGGACCCCATACCCGAGATCCGTCGGTTTTGACACCGACAACTACCCCATCTCACGTGATGACATGGGTTAGTTGATTGGGATCATGTATCACTTAGATAACTTGAAGGATGTTTATTTAAGTGGGAGTTCATTAGTAATTTTATTAATTGAACTTAATTTATCATGAACTTAGTCCTGATAGTATTTGCAAATCTATGTTGTAGATCAATAGCTCGTGATGTAGCTCCCTTATTTTTCGACATGATCCTAGAGAAAAATAAGTTGTAAGATGATAGTAGCAATGATGCGGACTGGGTCCATGGTTTGAGGATTATCCTCATTGCTGCACAGAAGAATTATGTCCTTGCTGCACCGCTAGGTGACAGGCCTATTGCAGGAGCAGATACTGACATTATGAACGTTTGACAAGCTCGGTATGATGACTACTTAATAGTTTAGTGCTCCATGCTTTACGGCTTAGAGCCGGGACTTCAAAAAAAATTGAACGTCACGGAGCATATGAGATGTTCCAAGAGTTGAATTTGGTATTTCAGACTCATGTCCGTTTAGAGAGGTATGAGACCTCTTACAAGTACTTTGCCTACAAGATGGAGGAGAATAGCTCAGCCTGTGAGCATGTGCTCAGAATGTCTAGGCACTACAAATTGCTTGAATCAAGTGGGAGTTAATCTTCGAGATAAGATAGTGATTGACAAAGTTCTCTAGTCACTATCACCAAGCTACTAGAACCTCGTGATAATATGATATGCAAGGGATGACGAAAACAATTCTCGAGCCCTTCGCGATGCTGAAATCAGCGAAGGTAGAAATCAAGAAAGAGCATCAAATGTTGATGGTTAACAAGACCACTAGTTTCAAGAAAAAGGGAAAAAGGGAAAGAAAGGGAACTTCAAGAAGAATGGCAAACAAGTTGCCGCTCCCATGAAGAAAACCAAAGCTAGACCCAAGCCTAAAACTTAGTGCTTCTACTACAAAGGAAATGGTCACTGGAAGCGGAACTGTCCCAAATATTTGGCGGATAAGAAGGATGGCAAAGTGAACAAAGGTATATTTTATATACATGTTATTGATGTGTACCTTACTAGTATTTGTAGTAGCCCCTGGGTATTTGATACTGGTTCGGTTGCTAAGATTAGTAACTCAAAACAGGAGTTACAGAATAAACAGAGACTAGTTAAGGGTGAGGTGACGATGTGTGTTGGAAGTAATTCCAAGGTTGATACGATCACCATCACACACTCCCTCTACCTTCGGGATTAGTGTTGAACCTAAATAAATGTTATTTGGTGTTTGCGTGGAGCATGAATATGATTAGATCATGTTTATTTCAATATAGTTATTCATTTAAGTTAGAGAATAATTGTTATTCTGTATACATGAATAAAACCTTCTATGGTCATACACCCAATGTTAATGGTTTATTGAATCTCAGTCGTAGTGATACACATATTCAAAATATTGATGCCAAAAGATGCAAAGTTGATAATGATAGTGCAACATACTTGTGGCACTGCCGTTTAGGTCATATTGGTGTAAAGCACATGAAGAAACTTGTTGATGGACATTTGGAATCACTTGATTATGAATCATTTGATACTTGCGAACCATGCCTCATGGGCAAGATAACTAAAAATATGTTCTCCAAAACAATGGAGCGAGCTAATGACTTAATGGAACTAATACATACTGATGTATGCGTTCCGATGAGTGTCGAAGCACGCGGCGGGTATCTTTATTTTCCGACCTTCATAGATGATTTGAGTAGGTATGGGTATATCTACTTGATGAAACACAAGTCTGAAACATTTGAAAAGTTCAAAAAAAATCAGAGTGAAGTGGAGAATCATCATAATAAGAAAATAAAGTTTCTACGATCTGATCGTGGAGGCGAATATTTGAGTTACGAGTTTGGCCTTCATTTAAAACAATGTGAAATTGTTTCACAACTCACGCCACCTGGAACACCATAGCATAATGGTGTGTCCGAACGTCGTAACCGTACTTTATTAGATATGGTGTGATCTATGATGTCTCTTATCGATTTATCACTATCATTTTGGGGTTATGCATTAGAGACAGTTGCATTCATGTTAAATAGGGCACCATCTAAATCAGTTGAGATGACACCGTATGAACTATGGTTTAGTAAGAAACCTAAGTTGTCGTTTCTTAAAGTTTGGGGATGCGACTCTTATGTCAAAAGGCTTCAGCCTGATAAGCTCGAACCTAAATCGGAGAAGTGCATCTTCATAGGATACCCTAAGGAAACAATTGGGTACACCTTCTACCACAGATCCAAAGGCAAGATCTTTGTTGCTATGAATGGGTCCTTTCTAGAGAAGGAGTTTCTATCAAAATAAGTGAGTGGGAGGAAAGTAGAACTTGATGAGGTAATTGTACCTTCTCTCGAATTGAAAAGTAGCACATCACAGAAAACCGTTTCTGTGATGCCTACACCAACTAGAGAGAAAGCTAATGATGGTGATCATGAAACTTCAAATAAAGTCACTACTGAACCTCGTAGGTCGACCAGAGCATGATCCACACCAGAGTGGTATGGTAATCCTGTTCTGGAAGTCAAGTTATTAAACCATGGCAAACCTACAAACTATGAAGAAGCTATGATGAGCCTAGATTCTGATAAATGGCTCAAGGCCATAAAATCTGAGATAGGATCCATGTACAAGAACAAAGTGTGGACTTTGGTGGATTTGCCCGATGATCGGCAAGCCATTGAGAATGAATGGATCTTCAAGAAGAAGACTGATGTTGATAGTAATGTCACTATCTACAAAGCTCGACTTATTGCAAAAGGTTTTCTACAAGTTCAAGGAGTTGACTGCGATGAGACTTTCTCACCTGTAGTGATGCTTAAGTCTATCTGAATCATGTTAGCAATTACCACATTTTATGATTATAAAATCTGGCAAATGGATGTCAAAATTGCATTCCGTAATGGATATCTTAAAGAAGAGTTGTATATGATACAATGAGAAGGTTTTGTTGATCCTGGAGGTGCTGACAAAGTGTGCAAGCTCCAGCGATCCATCTATGGACTGGTGCAAGCATCTAGGAGTTGGAATATACACTTTGATGAGGTGATCAAAGCATATGGTTTTATACAGACTTACGGTGAAGCATGTATTTACAAGAAAGTGAGTGGGAGCTCTATGGCATTTCTGATATTATATGTGGATGACATATTACTGATTGGAAATGATATAGAATTTCTGGATAGCATAAAAGGATACTTGAATAAGAATTTTTCAATGAAAGACCTCGGTGAAGCTACTTACATATTGAGCATCAAGATCTATAGGGATAGATCAAGACGCGTAATAGAACTTTCACAAAACACATACCTTGATAAGATTTTAAGAAGTTCAAAATGGTTCAGTCCAAAAAGGGGCTCTTGCCTGTATTACAAGGTGTGAAGTTGATAAAGACTCAAAACCCAACCACGGCAGAAGATAGAGAGAGAATGAAAGTCATTCCCTATGCCTCACCCATAGGTTCTATAAAGTATGCCATGCTGTGTACCAGACCTATTGTGTACCTTGCCTTGAGTTTGGCAAGGGGGTACAATATTGATCCAGGAGTAGATCACTGGACAGCGGTCAAAATTATTCTTATAGTTACCTAAGAGGACTAAGGAAATATTTCTCGGTTATGGAGGTGATAAAGAGTTCGTCGTAAAGGGTTACGACGATGCAAGCTTTAACACTAATCTAGATGACTCTAGGTCTCAATCTAGATACGTATTGAAAGTGGGAGCAATTAGATAGAGTAGCTCTGTGCAGAGCATTGTAGACATAGAAAATAGCAAAATACATACGGATTTGAATGTCGCAGACCCGTTGTCTAAACCTCTCTCGCAAGCAAAACATGATCACACCTTAGTACTCTTTGGGTGTCAATCCATGGTGATGTGAACTAGATTATTGACTCTAGTAAACTCTTTGGGTGTTAGTCACATGGCAATGTGAACTATGGGTGTTAATCACATGATGGTGTGAACTAGATTATTGACTATAGTGCAAGTGGGAGACTGAAGGAAATATGCCCTAGAGGTAATATAAAGTTGTTATTTTATATTTCCTTATTCATGATAAAGGTTTATTATTCATGCTAGAATTGTATTGATCGGAAACTTAAATACATGTGTGAATACATAAACAAATATTATGTCCCTAGTAAGCCTCTACTAGACTAGCTCGTTGATCAAAGGTGGTTATGGTTTCCTAACCATAGACATGTGTTGTCATTTGATAACGGGATCACATCATTAGGAGAATGATGTGATGGACAAGACCCGTCCATTAGCTTAGCATAATGATCGTTCAATTTTATTGCAATTGCTTTCTTCATGTCAAATACATATTCCTTCGACTATGACATTATGCAACTCACGGATACCGGAGGAATGCCTTGTGTGCTATCAAATGTCACAACATAACTGGGTGATTATAAAGATGCTCTACAGGTATCTCCGAAGGTGTTTGTTGAGTTGGCATAGATCGAGATTAGGATTTGTCACTCCGAGTATCGGAGAGGTATCTCTGGGCCCTCTTGGTAATACACATCATAAGCTTGCAAGCAAACGACTAAGGAGTTACTCACGAGGTGGTGTATTACAGAACGAGTAAAGAGACTTGCCGGTAACGAGATTGAACTAGGTATAGAGATACCGGCGATCGAATCTCGGGCAAGTAACATACCGATGGACAAAGGGAATTACGTGTGTTGTCATAATGGTTCGACCGATAAAGATCTTCGTAGAATATGTAGGAGCCAATATGGGCATCCAGGTTCCACTAATGGTTATTGACCATAGATGTGTCTCGGTCATGTCTACATAGTTTTTCAACCCGTAGGGTCCGCACGATAGTGTTATATGAGTTATATGTTTTGGTGAAAGAATGTTGTTCAGAGTCTTGGATGTGATCAAGGACATGATGAGGAGTCTCGAAATGGTCGAGAGGTAAATATTGATATATAGGACGATGGTATTTGGACATAGGAAGTGTTTCAGAACATACCGGGAAGGAATCGGGTCACTAGAAGGGGTTTCGGGCACCCCCCCCCCCCCGGCAAGATATGGGCCTTATGGGCCAAAGGAGGGGACAGAACAGCCCACAAGGGGGCTGGTGCGTGTCCTCCCTTAGTTGGTCAGCCCTAGGAAAGGAAAAGGGGGAGGGCTAGCCTCTCCTGCCTGTCCCTCTCATAGGAGAAAGGAAAGGGGGGCGCCACCCTCCCCTGCCTTTCCCCGCGCTCCAAATAAGGAAAGGGGGCGCCACCCTCCCCTGCCTTTCCCCACCCTCCCCTGCCTTTCTCCATGCAACGTTTCCCAAAACTAACCCCGCTAAAAAGTTCAGTTAAGTTTTGTGTGGATGAAGTGTTTGAAGATCGAGGAGGTATGGGTATGAGGAGAATAAGGAGAGGCAAGAGTTCAAGCTTGGGTATGCCCAAGGCACCCCAAGTAAATATTCAAGGAGCTCAAACGTCTAAGCTTGGTAATGCCCCAGAAGACATCCCATCTTTCGTCAACAACTATTAGTATGTCTCGGTTTTTTGTTTTGTTCACATGATATGAGTAAATTCTTGGAGCATCATGTGCTTTTTATTTTTTATTTTAATAATACACCAATGCTGGTATGGGATAATCTTTGGTTGTTTATATAATGCTCTTTGCACTTCACTTATTTCTTTTGAGTATGGCTTTATAGAATGCTTCATGTGCTTCACTTATATCATTTGAAGTTTGGATGCGTGTTTCTCTACATAGAAAACCGTTATTTGTAGAATGCTCTTTTGCTTCACTTATATTTATTATAGCATGGGCAAGCCTTTAGTAGAAAGAATTAAACTATCATGATTCACTTATATCTATTTAGAGAGTTAACAGGAATTTGTCATTCACATGGTTAGTCATAAAATGCTCCATAAAACTTGTAGATCATTGAATATGATATGTCTGATTCCTTGCAATAGTTTTGCGATATAGAGATGGTAATACGTGGGAGGTACTAATGAATGAGTGTGGTTTAGTAAGAATATTGGTGTTAAGGTTTGTGATTCCCGAAGCATGCACGTGTAGTCTTCAGTTATGCTAAGAAGTTGGAGCATGATTTATTATTGATTGTATTCCTTTGTGTGGCGGTCAGGAGTGCGTGATGGTTAACTCCTACCAACCTCGCCCCTAGGGGCATGCATAGTAGCACTTTGCTTGAGGACTAATATACTTTTTCAATAAGTATGTGAGTTCTTTATGACTAATGTGATTCCATTGATTATACACACTCTCACCTTTTTGCAATTTGCTAGCCTCTTCGATACCGTGCATTTCCTTTTCTCACCTTGAGAGTTGGCGCAAACTTCCCCAGTGCATCCAAACCCGTGATATGATACGCTCTATGACACATAAGCCTCCTTATATCTTCCTCAAAATAGTCACCATGCCTACATATTATGGCATTTCCATAGCCATTCCAAGATATATTGACATGCAACATCAATCATCATCATATACATGACTTGAGCTCTCACTATCATATTGCTTTGCATGATAGTAACATAGCTAGCATGATATTTTCATGGCTTGTCCATATTTTGATATATTTTCTATGCTAGATCGTTGCACATCTTCGTACACTACCAGAGGCATTCATATAATGTCATATTGTCCTAGATATTTGATACGTCTCCAACGTATCTATAATTTTTGATTGTTCCATGATATTATAGTATCAATCTTGGATGTTTTATATTCAATTACAAGAAATATATCATTTTTTGGGACTAACCTATTAACTTAGTGCCCAGTGCCAACTGTTGTTTTTGCCTATTTTTGGTTTTTATAATATAAGTACCAAATGAAGTCCAAATGCCATGAAAATGTTTGGAGATTTTTTTCTGGACAAAAGAGACACTAGAAGCTTCGGGGGAAGACCAAATGATGCATCATGGGCCCACGAGGCACCAGGGCGCGCCCATGTGGATCCATTTGACCTAACTCTGCCTCTATAACTTCTCTAAAATCGAGAAACCAATAGAGAGTTAGCCAAAATACTTTTTCTAATGCCGCAATTTCTATAACCACGAGATCCCATCTGGAGGCCTTTTCGGGCACTCTGCCGGAGGGGGATTTGATCATGGAAGGGCTCTACATCAACCTTGTTGCCCTTCCGATGATTTGTGAGTAGTTTAGCATAGACCTACGGGTCCACAGTTAGTAGCTAGATGGCTCTCTCTCTCTCTCTCTTTGATCTTCAATACAATGTTCTCCTCGATGTTCTTGGAGTTCTATCCGATGTAATCACTTTTTGCGGTGTGTTTGTTGGTATCCGGCGAATTGTGAGTTTATGATGAGATTATCCATGAACATTATTTAAGTTTTATCTAAACTATTTTTTGCATGATTGTTATAACTTTGTATTTCTCTCCGATCTATTGATTTGGTTTGGCCAACCAGATTGATTTTTCTTACAATGCGAGAGGTGCTTTGTAATGGGTTCGATCTTGCGGTGCTCAATCCCAGTGACAGGAAGGGACATTGACATATATTTGTATTGTTGCCATTAAGGATAAAAATATGGGTTTTATTCATGCGTTAGTTCACTTTTTCTACATCATGTCATCTTGCTTAAGGTGTTACTCTGTTCTTTATGAACTTAATACTATTGATGCATGTTGGATGGCAGTCGATGTGTGGAGTAATAGTAGTAGATGCAGGCAGGAGTCAGTTTACTTGTCCCGTACGTGATGCCAATATACATGATCATTGCCTTGGATATCGTCATGATTATTTGTTTTTCTATCAATTTCCCAACAATAATTTGTTTACCCACCGTACGCTATTTTCAAGAGAGAAGTCTCTAGGGAAAACTATGGCCCCCGTGTCTACTTCTATCATATATTAAAAATCCTAAAAATACCTTTTTGCACTTTTTCTTTATTTACATATTTAATTTTGTATTTTTGTTTGATCTATCTATCAATTACGACATAATTTAATCTCACACATAACTGCTAAAGGATTGACAACCCCTTGTTCGCATTGGGTTGCAAGGTTTTGTTGTTTGTGTGCAGGTGATGCTAACGAGGTGTTGCATGGTTCTCCTATTGGATTGATAACCATGGTTCTTTACTGAGGGAAATACTTATCTTTACTTTACTGCATCATCCTCTCCTCTTCGGGGAAACCCCAACGCAGTTCACAAGTAGCAACATTAGTTCTGAGTAAACAGAAGTGTGATGATCATCATTATTAGAGCATTGTCCCAGTGAGAAAAGGATGATGGAGACTATGATTCCCCCACAAGTCGAGATGAGACTCTAGATGAAAAAAATAGGCTAAAAGAGCCCAACAAAAAAAGAAAAGAGAAAACAAAAAAAATGAGAGAAAAAGAGAGAAGGGGCAATGTTACTATCCTTTTCCACACTTGTGCTTCAAAGTAGTACTATGTTTTTCATATAGAGAGTCTCCTATGTTGTCACTTTCCTATTCTAGTGGGAATTTTTCATTATAGAAATGGGCTTGTATATTTAGATGATGGGCTTCCTCAAATGCCCGAGGTCTTCATGAGCAAGAAAGTTGGATGCACACGCACCTAGTTTTCAGTTTGAGTTGTCCTACACGTATTGCTCTTAGTGCATCCATTGCATGGCAATCCCCAGTCCTTGCATTGACATCACTTGATGGGCATCTCCATAACCCATTGATTAGCCTCGTCAATGTGAGACTTTCTTCCCTTTTTGTATTCTCCATATTGATCTTTACCATTGTATTCTATTCCACCTATAGTGTTATATACATGGCTTACGGTCATGTATTGCATGGGGGTTGAAAAAGCTGAAGCGCGTTAAAAAGTATGAACCAATTGCTTGGCTTGTCATCGGGGTTGTGCATGATAAATACTTTGTGTTAAGAAGATGGAGCATGACAAGACTATATGATTTTGTAGTGATAGCATTCTTTAGAATTTTTATTTTGAAAGGCATGATTGTTTGTTGGTATGCCTGAACATTGATGTCTTTATACCAAATTGTAGACTACTGCCTTGAATCACTCGTATCTTATATTCATGCCATGATTAGATTATATGATCAAGATTATATTAGATAGCATTCCACATCAAAAATTATTTTCTTTTATCATTTACCTACTCGAGGACGAGCAGGAATTAAGCTTAGTGATGCTGATACGTCTCCGTCATATCTATAATTTTTGATTGTTTCATGCCAATATTTTACTACTTTCACATACTTTTGGCAACATTTTATATTATTTTTGGGACTAACATATTGATCCAGTGCCTAGTGCCAGTTCTTGTTTGTTGCATGTTTTTTGTTTCGCTGAATATCCATACCAAACGAAGTCCAAACGCGATAAAACTTTACAGTGATTTATTTTGGAATATATGGGATTTTTTCAGAAGAAGAATCAACGCGAGACGATGCCGAGGAGGCCACGAGCCCAGAGGGCGCGCCCCCTGTGCCTGACAGGCTTGTGGGTCCCTTGTAGGTCGGTTGGAGGTATATTTTTGCTGCAAGGAAGGTAATATCTGGATAAAAATCCCATCAAAATTTCAGCCCAATCGGAGTTATGGGTCTCCGGGAATTTAAGAAATGGTGAAGAGCCAGAAAACAGGAATGTGAAATAGAAGAGAGAGAGAGAGAGAGAGAGAGAGAGAGAGAGAGAGAGAGAGAGAGAGAGAGAGATCCAATCTCGGAGGGGCTCCTGTCCTGCGGGAGTCATGGAGATTATGGACCAGAGGGGAAACCCTCCTCCCATCTCGGGGGAGGCCAAGGAAGAAGAAGAAGAAGGAGGAGGAGGGGGCTCCCCCCTCTCCTGGTGGCGTCGGAACACCGCCGGGGCAATCACCATGTGACGACGATCTACTCCAACAACTCTGTCATCTTCATCAACACCTCCATCACCTCCCCTAATCTATATATAGCGGTCCACTCTCCTGCATCCCTCTATACCCCCTACTTTAACATGGTGATTTATGCTTCGTATTATTATCCAATGATGTGTTGCCACCCTATGATGTTTTAGTAGATTTTTGTTGTCCTTTCAGGTAATAGGTGAATTGCTAGACTGGTTTAATTTGCTTTTGGTTATGTTGTTGTCCTTTGGTCCCCATCATATGAGGCGCATATGGATCACACCATAGGGTTAGTTGTACGTTGATAGGACGAGGCATTGGAGGGCAAGAGTGAAAGAAGCTTCTTCCTACCATAGAAATTGATTCACACGGGATTGAAGGGGAACCAATATATCTTAATGCTATGGTTGGGTTTACCTTAATGTATGTTAGTAGTTGTGGATGCTTTCTAGTAGTTACAATCATAGGTGCATAGAATTCCAAGTAAGGGGTGACATGCTAGCAGTGGCCTCTCCCAAATAAAAACTTCTATCGGTCTAGTAAACTTAGCCGATTGCTTAGGGACAATTCAGCAAATCTTACCACCACTTTTTCACACTCGCTATACTAATTTAATTGTACTATTGTTAGAACAGCACCTTACTTTTATTTCCACATTCTTTATTATCTTTCAAACCTATCCCTTTACAACTACAAAGAACTTCTAGTTTCATACTTGTTATAGGTAAAGCAAACGCTACGTGTGCGTAGATTAATATCGATGGTCGAGAGAACTCGAAGAGAATATAAATTCTACCTTTAGCTCCTCGTTGGGTTCGACACTCTTATTTATCAAAAAAGCTACAATTGATCCCCTATACTTGTGGGTTATGAGTAACACGGTGATCATAACAACAACTTACAGGTTCATCGGAAAAGTTTGACAAGGGACTAGATAGATCGAGAGTGGGATTTGCTCCTCCGGCGATGGAGAGATATTCTTAGGGCCCTCTTGGTGTAATGGCATCCATCATTGTCAGACCAGACATAGGTGACTATGTGATAACCCACAAGTATTGGGGATCGCAACCGTTTTTGAGGGTAGAGTATTCAACCCAAATTTATTGATTCGACACAAGGGGAGCCAAAGAATATTTGCAAGTATTATCAGCTGAGTTGTCAATTCAACCGCACCTGGAGATTAATTATCTGCAGCAAAGTGATCAATAGCAAAGTAGTATGGTAGGTTTGATAGTAGTAGCAACAATATTAGTAACGGTAATAGTGATAACAATGATCTTGTAGCAAGTGCAATAGTAACAGTAGCAGTAGTAACTTAGCAAGAACAATAAGAGAGAAATTCGTAGGCATTGGATCGATGAATTTGTTGGATGATATTCATCATATAACAGTCATAACCTAGGGCGATACGGCACTAGCTCTAGTTCATAAATATAATGTAGGCATGTATTTCGTAAATAGTCATACGTGCTTATGGAAAGAACTTGCATGCCATCTTTTGTCCTACCCTCCCGTGGCAGCGGGATCCTATCAGAAACTAAGGGATATTAAGGCCTCCTTTCAATAGAGAACCGGAAGAAAGAATTAACACACGGTGAATACATGAACTCCTCAAACTACGGTCATCGCCGGGAAGTGTCTCGACTTCTGTCACTCCAGGTTTGCCAGATCATAACATGTAGTAGGTGACTATAACTTGCAAGATCAAATCTAGAACATAGATATAATGGTGATAATATAACGGTTCAGATATGAAATCATGGCCTCGGGCCCAAAGTGAAAAGCATTAAGCATGGCAAAGTCGTATCGACATCAATCTCAGAACATAATGGATACTAGGGATCAAGCCCTAACAAAACTAACTCGATTACATGATGAATCTCATCCAACTCCTCACCGACCAGCAAGCCTACGAAGGAATTACTCACTCCCGGTGGGGACTATCATGGAATTGGCGATGGAGAAGGTTTGGTGATGACGAAGATCGAAGATCCCCCTCTCCGGAGCCCCAAACGGACTCCAGATCTAGCCCCCCAGTGAAGAACAGGAGGTGGTGGCGGCTCAGTCTCGTGAAACGTGATAATTCTTTCTCCCTCATTTTTTTCTCCAAATATGTGATTTTATAGTATTGGGGTTGGAATCTGCGGGGCCACCAGGTGGGGACAACCCACCTGGGCGCGCCTGGAGGGGGGCGCACCCTGGTGGGTTGTGCCCACCCAGGTGCCCCCTCTAGTGGTTCTTGGCTCCAGAAATTCCCTTTTATTATATAAAAATCCTCGCAAAGTTTCGTTCCAATCCGAGAACTTTTATTTCTACACAAAAAACAACACCATGATAGTTTTGTTGAAAATAGCGTCTGTCTGGGTTAGTTTCATTCAAATCATGCAAATTAAAGTCCAAAACAAGAGGAAAAGCATTAGGAGAAGTAGATACAACGGAGACGTATAAACTCCGCCAAGCTTAAACCTTTGCTTGTTCTCAAGCAATTTAGCTGATAAACTGAAAGTGAAAAAGAAAAACTTTTACGAACTTTTTTGCTCTTATTTACATAAATAAGCTTAAGTAGCACCCAGGTTTTTAGCAAAGATTATAAGATCGAAGACCCCCCTCTCCGGAGCCCCAAACGGACTCCAGATCTTGCCTCTAGATGCAGAACAGGAGGTGGCAGTGGCTCTGTCTCATGAAATGCCGTAATTCTTTCTCCCTCATTTTTTCTCCAAATATGTGATTTTATAGTATCGGGGTTGGAGTCTATGGGGCCACCAGGTGGGTACAACCCACCTGGGCGCGCCTGGAGGGGGCGTGCCCTGGTGGGTTGTGCCCACCCAGGTGCCTCTCTGGTGGTTCTTGGCTCTAGAAATTCTCTTTTATTATATAAAAGTTCCTCGCAAAGTTTCGTTCCAATCCGAGAACTTTTATTTCTGCACAAAAAACAACACCATGGTAGTTCTGCTGAAAACAGTGTCAGACTGGGTTAGTTTCATTCAAATCATGCAAATTAGAGTCCAAAACAAGAGGAAAAGCATTAGGAAAAGTAGATACGACAGAGACGTATCACTATGTCATGGGGATGCCGGAACATTTTAATGAGAAAGAAGAACAAAACCGGCAACGGGATCAACAGTATAGTGAGCATGTGCATTACTCAGGAGGATATAGATGACCCCGGGTTTTGTAAAGTATCGCGAAGCAAAGGGAACATCACTGTCGGAGTAATGGGCCACGGGTAGCCTCACCCGAGTCCCTTGTCGCATCAAAACTTTGGGCCGGCTTCGTCCCGTAAAGACCCCAGTTAAAAGCTCCGCCCTCCGGGGGCCGGCTAGCTTAGAGGCCGGCCACCGGAGAACGGCCAAAGCACCAGAAGGTGGCACTGGGAGCGGCCGGCTCCAGCAGGCCGGCTCCCAGAGAGGGCGGCCACCCGACGCCCTTAGAGTCTGAGCCCCCATCCAGAGTACAAGGTAGCGCATGGCTATAGTGAAGCACGTCGCCCTCAAATCCCGAGGTGAGCGCGGCTACAGTGCCCCGTACAGCCGGAGATCTCCGCACGGCGTGGCACTGTGCCATGTCCCTCCTGATGTTGCCCCAAGCAGGCGGAGTCCTGTTCCCCATGATAACCTGTTGGTACGGCCTGCCAGCGGCAGGCCCCATCAGGCAGTGACGCCGTAGAAGACGGCGGAAGCCCAATCAGCCGAGCTCGGGGAGGGTCGGCTTCCAGCAAGCGGTCGTCCCTCGCCCCGAGGCAAGCACGCCATTAAGCTGATGAGACCAGATGTGGCTACAGTGATCTCCCACCAGGCGGCGGGACTGTAGCCACACTGGGATGACCAAGCCCTCGTCATCAACGGCACGGCTACAGTAAGCAGTCACCAACCAGTCGGCGGGGCCCACCAAGCGGCGGGCCCCAGCGGTCGGCGGAGAAGCCGGAGGCCGGAGACACTGACAGTCAGGCCCAGCACCCGGACGGATTACCATTGTACCCCTGGAGGGTAGGCCTATATAATCCCCCAGGGCACCCATGCAAAGGGTTCCAACTCTGATAGAACTAGCCAGTCACCTAGGGTAGGGAAGAGCTAGCCTTGCCTTCTCATACCTCTAGACACAGCTCAAGGAGCACTTTGTATCACTAGTGCCTTAGTGATCATGCGGAGACCCCGCAGAGTAGGAGTAGGGGTATTATCTCCACAGAGAGCCCCCAACCTGGGTAAAGTCCGCCGGTGCACGTGTCTACGCCTCATCCCGCTTCCAGGCACCGGAGAGGTTCTACTCGCTCCCACCATGATAATCCATCCTTTGGCATATGTCGCACCCAACCCCGGACATTTGGCACCCACCATGGGGCGAGGTGCACCGTCTTCCGGAGATCTGCTCTGGACGGGAACCCTGTTCCTTCCTGGCGAGCAAAGCCAACCCAGCACGCCCGACGGCGTCATCCCCGACGCGCTGCACGGCGCGGAGATCGCCTGTGTGGCGAGCTGCCTCGCCGACCTCGTCGGCGAGATTGACCTCTCCGACGAGCCGGCCTCCAACGCGGGCACTAGCTGCCCTGAGAGCCGCCTCGTCAGCCTCCTCGACCAGCTCCATGTCACCAGCGAGCCTGATGTGAACCTGGAGTTCGCTGGCTCTACCGATACGATGATCGTTGACTCCGACACGGTGTCGTTTGACGCATTCCCCACCAACGTGGTGGTCTACGACGAGCCGCCTCCTCGCGAGCACAGCAGCGGGAGCACCGTCACGGAGGTGCTCGTCGTCACCAGCGGAGAGCACTCGGATGAGCATGCTTGAGACCCCCTCGACGCGACTCTGCGCGACCTAACGGCGCCCATCCCCGAGGGCGCGGATGCTGAGGTGCTGGAGGCACGCCGCATCCAGCTCCTCGAGAGCGCCGGCCGCCTGGCCAGCATGCGCCGTCTCTCGGACGCCTACCGGCGCAAGATGGATTGAGCTGTTGGCGGCATGCCGGCTCCTGAGGGGCCTAGCCGCCTTGGCACGGTTCGGCAGCATGGCGCGACCGTCGCCAGCATGTTCAGGGTGGAGCGCCCCGTCTACGCCATGCCTGCAGAGAACATCCGGGCCGCCCAGGCGGTGACGGATAAGCTGGACAAATACGACGGCGACGAGCGCCGCCACATGACGGAGCGAGTCCAGCAGCTCCTAGACGCGGCCACCGCGCAGCACGAAGCCGCCTGCCACGCTGAAGCTCCAGCCCAACGAAACAATGAGTCGCCCCCTCGCCAAGATCATGGGGTGACATCCCAGACGCTGACTGGCAGTGCCCGCGAAGGAAAGGGCAACGAGCCGGCTGCCAGCCGCAGTCGGACGCACCTCTCCATCGAGAGAGACGAAGACGGCCGCCCACATGCGGTGGAGCGGCAAGGCGACCTGCTGCCTCCCCCGCCTCGTGGAGCCAGGCACCCCACTCTGCCTCCTATCACGCACCCGACACTCGGTGACCGCCTTGGCCGCCGAGAGGGAGTCGGAGAGAACGACGCCCGCCATCAGATCGATTGCCTCAACCGATCCCTGGCGCTAGAAGAAGAAGACGCTCTAGGCCCGCCCTGTTTCGGCCCCCGAATCCGAGATGAGCCCTTCCCCAAAGGGTTCACTCTCCCGCGAGATACGCCTAAGTAACCGGCTCT
Organism: Triticum aestivum; assembly: GCF_018294505.1. NCBI lineage: Eukaryota > Viridiplantae > Streptophyta > Magnoliopsida > Poales > Poaceae > Triticum > Triticum aestivum. The sequence goes on along the minus strand of NC_057801.1, from coordinate 163,370,218 downwards.
GTGAAGCCGGAGGACTGGCTGGTCGATTACTCTACGGCCGTCAGTATAGCAAACGGCAACAAGCGCTTGCCGTGAAATACATCCCTCTCATGCTTCAGGGGACGGCCCGGACGTGGCTCAATAGCCTAAAGCCCCGCAGCATCAACAGCTGGGTAGATTTCACCGAGGCCTTCATCCGCAACTTCACCAGCACGTACAAGCGGCCTCCCAAGCCCCGGCATCTCTCCTTGTGCGTCCAAGGGCCCAGCGAATCAACTCGTGACTATCTCACGCACTGGGTCGAGCTGCGCAACTCCTGCGAGGGTGTGCACGAGGTGCAGGCCATCGAGTACTTCACCGCCGGGTGCCGAGAGGGCACCCTCCTCAAGCACCGGCTTCTCTGCGACGAGCCTGCAACCCTCGATGAGTTGTTGATCATCGCCGACAAGCACGCCACGGCCGACTCCTCCATGAAGGCGGAGATCTTAGTCGATGCATCCGGCAAGGTAGCACCTCAGGCTCCTCAGACTCCGGCTGGCGAGACCAGTCGGAGACAGCCCCCAAGCGACAACAAGCGGAAGGCCACCCAGCCTTCTTCCAACAGCCGGCAGGCGGCGACGGTCGAGGATCAGCAGCCGGAGGGGCAGCCAGCGCCCAAGCGTCAGAAGGGCGGCAAGCCCAACTAGTTGCCCGCTTTCTCGTACGAGCAGACCCTTGATGCCCCCTGCAAGTTCCACAGTGGTGCAAAGTCGTCCAATCACACCACTCGGAAGTGTCACTGGCTCACCAGGATTGCTAAGGGAGATGGCCTCCTACCTCCTCCGCCTGCCGGACCACCGCCTCCTCCGCCCCAGCAGCCAGCGGCCCGGCCAGTTGGTGCCATTCAAGATGAGTATCCCGCAGAGCACAGAGACTATGTCGTGTTCACCAGTGTGGCCGATGATAGGCGCAGCAGACGGCAACAACAGCAAGAGGTGCATGCAGTGGCCTCAAGCACCCTAGAGTTCATGCACTGGTCAGAAAAGCCCATCAGTTGGAGCAGGGCCGACCACCCGGAAGTGATGCCGGCCCTCGGTTCCTATGCCTTAGTCCTAGATGCAACCCTTGCAACGGAAAGGCGGGCGGCTCGCTTCTCCAGGGTCTTGATAGATGGCGGCAGCAGCATAAATATCATGTACCGTGACATAATGGAGAAGTTGGGAATCAAGCAGAAACAGCTCCTCCCCAGTCGGACTGTATTCCATGGCATAGTCCCTGGCCTTTCCTGCTCACCAATCGGCAAGACCCAGATCGATGTCCTCTTTGGAGACAAGAATCATTTCCACCGAGAGCCAGTTTGGTTTGAGGTGGTGGACCTGGAGAGCCCTTACCATGCACTGCTTGGCCGACCTGCCCTGGCCAAGTTCATGCGGTCCCCCACTACGCCTACCTCAAGATGAAGATGCCAAGTACCAAGGGAATCTTAACTGTAGTCGGAGACTACAAGAAGTCGGCCGCCTGCGCCGTTGACAGTAGCCGGCTGGCCGAGTCCCTCGTGATTGCAGCCGAGAAGCGGCTCCTTGATCGGGTGGTAGCGATGGCAGGCAAGAAGCCGGAAATGTCACCCGCCCTCAAGGAGTCGGATGTGGAGGGCTCGTTCAAGCCAGCAAAGGAAACCAAGAAGATACCCTTGGACCCAGAGCACCCGGAGAGGCACGCTGTCGTAGGTGCGAACCTAGACAGCAAATAGGAAAGCGAGCTCGTTGATTTCCTCCGTGAGAATTGGGACATCTTTGCATGGTCTCCCAAAGACATGACGGGTGTTCCGACAGATTTCGCCGAGCACAAACTACATGTCTGACCTGACGTCAAGCCGGTTAGGCAGCCCTTGTGCCGCCTATCGGAAGAGAAGAGAAGAGTTGTTGGAGAAGAGATAGCCCGGCTTCTGGCAGTCGGATTCATCATGGAAGTGTTCTTTCCAGAATGGCTTGCCAATCCAGTCCTAGTGTTGAAGAAGAACAAGCAGTGGCGTATGTGTATTGACTATACCGGCCTTAACAAGGCCTGCCCCAAAGATCCGTTTGCCCTACCAAGGATTGATCAAGTGATAGACTCCACAGCCGGATGCGAGCTGTTGAGTTTCTTGGATGCATATTCAGGCTACCATCAGATAAAGTTGAACCCGGCCGACAGACTGAAGACCACGTTCATCACGCCATTTGGAGCCTTCTGCTACTTGACCATGATGTTCGGCTTGCGAAATGCCGGTGCCACCTTTCAGCGTTGCATGCAGAAGTGTCTCCTCAAGCAGCTCGGCAGAAATGCCCATGTCTATGTGGATGATGTGGTGGTGAAGACGGAGAAGCGCGGCATGCTGCTAGAAGATCTCAGGGAAACCTTTGATAACCTGCGCCGATTCCAGATCAAGCTCAACCCAGAGAAATGCGTCTTTGGAGTACCAGCCGGCCAGCTTCTCGGCTTCCTGGTCTCAGAGCGCGGCATAGAATGCAACCCTGTGAAGATCAAGGCAATTGAGAGGATGGAAGTGCCCACCCGACTGCTGGATGTGCATACATTCACCGGCTTCTTGGCACCAGTTAGCCGTCTCATCAGCCGGCCGGACGAGAATGCTCTTCCCTTGTACCAACTCATGAAGAAGTCCACTTTTTTCGAGTGGAACGACAAGGCGGATGAAGCATTTCTCTAACTCAAGAAGATGTTGGCAACTCCGCCTATCTTGGCAGCTCCGACTGAGAAGGAGCCCGTGCTCCTATACATTGCAGCCACCAGTCGGGTTGTCAGCATAGTCATGGTGGTAGAGCGCAAGGAGGAGGACAGAGCATTGCTGGTCCAAAGACTGGCGTATTACTTGAGCGAAGTATTGTCCGCCTCCAAGCAAAACTACCCGCACTACCAGAAGATGTGCTACGGCGTGCATTTTACCGCCAAGAAGCTAAAGCCTTACTTTCAAGAGCACCCGATAACCGTCGTCTGCACGGCTCTGCTTGCTGAGATCATTGGGAGCCGAGACGCCTCTGGTCGAGTGGCCAAGTGGGCTATTGATCTGGCCCCTCACACCATCTACTACCAGCCTCGCACCGCCATAAAGTCACAGGTGATGGCCGACTTCCTCGTCGACTGGGCCGAGACCCAGTATTTGCCGCCTGCACCAGACTCCACCCATTGGCGGATGCATTTTGATGGTTCAAAAATGCGCACCGGTCTGGGAGCCGGCGTCGTCCTCACCTCTCCCAAAGGCGACAAGCTCAAATACGTGATGCAAGTCCACTTTGCCGCCTCCAACAACGTAGCTGAATATGAGGCACTCATACACGGGCTCCGGCTTGCCAAGGAACTTGGCATCCGCCGGATCCTGTGCTATGGTGATTCCGACTTGGTGGTCCAGCAGTCGTCAGGCGACTGGGACGCCAAGGATGCAAACATGGTGAGCTACCGCTTCCTCATGCAGCAACTTAATGGATACTTTGACGGATGCGAGTTCCTTCACGTGCCAAGAAATGACAACGAGCAAGCAGATGCCTTGGCACGGATTGGCTCCACCCGACAAGCAATACCAGCCGGCGTCGCCCTATGCCGCCTTCTCAAGCCGTCTGTCAAGCCGTCTCCTGAATCAGATTCCATCTTTGTGTCGGGTCCTCCCGAAGCAGTCGGATCCGACTTGACAGTCCCAGAGGCCGGCACGGGGATTTCGGCAGGCGGCCCGGGGACTGCTGCAGCCACACCCGGCTTGGGGACTCTAGAGCCCGGCCCGGGGACTTTACCAGTCGGCCCAGGGACTTCTCCAGCACAGCAGGTAGAAGCAGCTGCCAACCCGCCGCCTCCCGGCCCAACCGCCCTCATACAAGTTGCAGTAGTAGCAATCGAAGAAATTACAGCGCCGTCTTGGGCTCAGCCAATCCTCAAGTTCCTAGTGAATAAAGGGTTGCCGACTGATGAGATCTCGGCCCAACAAGTGCAAAGGCGAGCAACAGCCTACACCATAGTCAACAGAGAGCTAGTGAGATGAAGTGTCACCGGGGTTTATCAGCGCTGTGTGGAGCCGGACCAAGGCCAAGCAATACTTAGGGATATCCACCAAGGCTAGTGCAGCCACCACGTGGCTTCAAGATCACTTGTGGCCAAGGCTTTCCGCCATGGATTCTTCTGGCCGACTGCTCTAGAAGAAGCCAAAGAACTAGTTCAGAAGTGTCAAGGGTGTCAGAGGTTTCGCTCCAAGCCACATCTGCCGGCTTCTGCACTCAAGACCATCCCCATAGCCTGGCCCTTTGCTGTTTGGAGCCTGGATATGGTAGGACCATTCAAGACGGCCCGTGGTGGCATGACTCATTTGCTTGTCGCTATGGACAAATTTACCAAGTGGATAGAGGCAAAACCAATCAAGAAGCTGAATGGGCCGACTGTCGTGACCTTCATCGCCGACATCACCACGCGATACGGCATACCACATAGCATCATCACCGACAACGGCACCAACTTTGTCAAAGGAGCCTTGGCTCGTTTCTGTGCAATACAGGGCATCCGCCTGGACTTAGCGTCTGTTGCCCACCCGCAGTCAAATGTCCAAGTGGAGCATGCAAATGGCCTCATTCTGTCCAACCTCAAGCCCCGACTGGTCGAGCCTCTAGAACATTCGGCCGGCTGCTGGCTCGACGAGCTGCCGGCCGTCCTCTGGAGCTTGCGCACAACTCCAAATAAGTCAACCGGCTTCACGCCCTTCTTCCTCGTCTACGGTGCTGAAGTCGTCATCCCGACAGACATCGAGTTCGACTCCCCAAGAGTAACCATGTACACCGAGGCAGACGCCAAGGAGGCGTGAGAAGACGGTGTCGACTTGCTGGAGGAAGGCCGGTTGTTAGCACTCAGCCGGTCGGCCATCTACCAGTAGATTCTGCGCCGATACTACAGCCGCAAGGTGAAGCCAAGGTCCTTCCAGGAGGGAGACCTTGTGCTCCGGCTGATCCAGCGAATAGCCGGACAGCACAAGCTCTCGGCACCTTGGGAAGGCCCTTTCATCATTAGTAAGGTGTTGGGCAACGATTCCTACTATCTGATCGACGCCCAGAAGCCCAGAGCGCGCAAGAGAGTTGATTTAGGCAAAGAGACGGAGAGGCCATGGAACGAAACCTCCTCCGAAGGTTTTACAGTTGAAAGCAGTATGTATCACGCTACCTTTTGTACTATGTATAAAGACTCCGGGTCCCCCGAGAAGAGCTCGGGGACTACCCTCTTTTATCTATATGATAAGTGTCGTGCCTATGAGAATGTGTAGTTTTATTTCTTCCGCCTGGCATCGGATTCGACCAGTCGGCCCGGAGGTTCGCCGCCCTCCACTATATGCCGCCTCCTGCAGCCGGACAAGTAGTGTGTCGGCACCAAAAGCTTCCTTTGTCAGAAGCCATAGCTCGCAGAGCGACTGCATGGCAGGCAAAGGTTGCAAAATGATGCCCCGCACGAAAAACGACTAAGGAAGAAACGCATATAGTGGAGGCCGGCATCGCACTTAGTCGTCCGGCTGCTAAGCAGCCGATCGGCCGGCCTCTGCTTTTATTACCAACGCTCCGAATGGCTAAGTACTAGCCCTCCCACCAATAGCTAAAGTACTCAACCCAGCCGCATTCCGTAGAGCGGCTGCTTGGCTGGCAAGAGGATAGCCAAGGGCGGGCGGCAAAGGAAAAAACCAAGGAGCAAAAGGAAAGAAAAGCTAGAGGTCGGCATAGCAAGCATAAGCAATGATAGAATATTTACAAGGATAAAGGCCTAACGGTCGGCGTTCAAACAAAGTTCGACATACACCCCGCGGGTGGAACTGAAATTTAACCAAGTTGTCCAAGACTCTAGTAAAACAGGGGGAAAAGAGAAAATCCTAAGGAGCAGCAGAAGGTTCCGGCTGGGCGGTGCCGGTTGGTGCAGCAAAAGGCTCCGGAGTCGGCTATGCCGCCTGACATGGCAGGCGACTCCGTCTGGGCAGAAGAGTCGGCAGCGGCAGTCGGGACGACGGAGGGCTGGATGACAGAGTCGGTGGCGTCCGTCGGAGGAACAGGTGGCTGGTCGATCTCCGCCTGGCTGTCTCCAGTAGTCGGCGCCTTGGCGTGCGGCTCGTTGCTTGAGGCCCGGTCAGGCTGGGGCTGACCGTTCGCCCCAACCTCCGGCAGGTCGACGTCGCTCTCCTCCTCCTCCTCCTCCTCCTCCTCCTCCTCCCCCTCTTCTCCTTCGTTGCTAGAGTCAATCACTTTAGCTGAATCCTCGCTGTCCTCTGGGTTCAGCCCAAGCCACTCCTGCGGTGCTTCGGCGCCTTCCTCGACCACCTCCGGGACAAAGACGCTGGTGTCAGTGAAGTCGGCGATCGCCGCCGCCCTATTGATAAGTTAAGATTCCACCACCGCCAGCTCCTCCTGCGCCTCCAGCCGGAACGTGGTCAACTGGGCTAGATCTAGCCCAGGGTACCACGCCTTGATGAACTCCAAGGCCCGGCGCGCTCCTGCCCGGGCTGCTGAGCCTTTCTAGGCTTCCAGGCGGCCGGTCGCCACCTCCAGCCAGTCGGTAGTCCGACTTGAGGTGCGCAGAGCCGGCAGGCCTGGCCAGAGGGCGGAAACTGCCTAGGCGCCAATACGGTGAAGGCGGCGCAGCATTTGATGATCAGGCCGAAGTCGGGCCTGGATGCTGAGGATCTGCTCGCTGAGAGTCCGGGGGGGCGTCACTAGCGATCTGCATGCCCTCTGCCCTCCGCTCTTCACGCTGAGCCTCGATCATCTAGATCGCGGCAACAGAGTGGCCCGGGAAGAAGTCTGTTTGGACAGAAGAAGAGAAAGGCCAAGGTTATATGCAAGGGATCGGCCTGGAAAAGGACCAACAATTCGAAACAAGAAACCAAGAGAATAAAGCTTACCATCGACCAAGTCTTCGATACTGCTGAAGCAGGCCGTCATCTGGGCTTCCTTGTCGGCCCAGGCGGAGCGATCAACCTCAAACTCGGCGAGGAGGTCGGCCTCCTTCGTCTTCACCTCCGACTGGGATGCCTTGAGGGCCTCCGCCTGTTCAGCAAGCTGAGTGACCAGCCGGTCCCGCTCTTCGGTCAGCTTGCTGCACTCCACCTCCTTGCCGTGTAGGGCAGTGTTGGCTTCACCCAGCTGCTGCTGCAAGGCGGCGTTGGCCCCTGAAGAAAGAAATAGAAGGAAGAACGTCAGTCAAATAACAAAGCAGGTGCAGCTAACCGGGGAGATTCGGCCCGACTGCTCAGCAGTTGGCCGGAAACTCGGGGACTACACCCCGCGGGTGCACTGGCGCGCCCCCGCGGAATAAAGGAGCAAAAGCTCACTCCGGCTCTCGGATAGATGGCCGGTCTGCGTCTCCAGCTCCTAAACCCTAGAGTTGTAGGCGACCGCGCGGAGGTTATGGTAGTCCTGCGGAAGGGGATGCCGGACAAGATCAACACTTAGCTCCAACAAGATGAAGTTCTGGACCGCCTGCTCAGCAGCCGGCCCGAAACTTGGGGACTACACCCAGTGGGTGCACTGGCGCACCCCCACGAAGGTTGAAAGAAGATCAAAAGAAAAAAGAAGCAGGAAGCTTACGCGGATAGCAGCTCGCGATTCCAGGAACACCTCGTTACAGCGCCTAAGGGCTTCGGCTTTGGCTCGGAGCTTGGCCTGGACGTCGAGGGACGCCTGGTTCAGGGCGCCCGTCCCGCCTCCATGCACCCAGCCAGTCGGCGCGGCGCTGGACGCCTCGGTGTCAGGGACCGACGAGCTCGCGGCTCCGGTCTCCTGTGGACGGGGCGCCGAGGCCGCCTTCTCAAGCTGGCGACGCGCGGGTGTGCGGACCTGAGGAGTTAGGTCCGTCACCAACACGTTCTCAGCCGGCAGCACTGGCGGTTTGGCCGGCTGCTCGAACCGCGGTTCACTAGTCGGTGGCGGCGGCGGCACGAAGACATCAGGCATGGCCACGTCACTGCCCTCCCTCTCCATGACCGGGTGCTCATCGCCGGCTCCCCCGGTCGTCTCCTCGAACTCCGGTGGAGGTGGCGCGGTGTTCAGCGACGTCACAAGCAGCGGCTCCTGGCGTCGCGTGGCCTCTGCGAGCTGCTCCCTCTCCGCGGCTTCGGCCTCCGCCTGCGCCAGCCTCCTCGCCGCGGAGGCTGCGGCCTTGTCCGCCTCCGCCTTCGCCAAGCGGTCGGACTCTTCATCGCGCGCCTCCCGTGCGTTCCGCTCTGTCGCCTCCCGGAGGTTGGCGACCGGATCGATCCGCCGGCTGGTGGAGGAGGTCATCGCCGACCTGATAACCGAGGCAGCACCCGACTTCTTGAGGGTGAGAGGGGCCCTGAGATATGAAGACACAACAAGGAATTTACTTTTAGGCCGAATCAACAGAAGGAGTGAAGGCCAGAGAAAGACACTTACGCCGATACCATGACGGACACCTTCGGCTGCCTCTGATACTTGGCCGCCTTGGTCGCGGCCTCTTACCGCCTGGTCGCTGCGGCTGGGTTCTTGGGCTTCTTCGGTGCGCTGCCGAATAGGACAGCACCTTGCTTCCATTTACACTTGCCGCCGCGGGCGGGCGGCCCACCAGAGGGGCCAGCGCTGGTGTTGGCCGTGCTCCGAGTGGGGCGCGGCTCGTCCTCATCATCATCATCATCGGGCCAGGTCTCCATGCCGCCGCCTTCCTCGGTGCCGCCTGCTCCGCCGCTGCCGCCCCCTGTTGCGTCGTCCGCTAGGGCGGCCGCCCCCAAGTCAGGGTAATCCTCGTCGCTCACCGCTCTGTCCGGGTGGTAGTCACCACCCGGCCCCACGATGGCGGCCGCTGCCGCGGACATGTAAATCTGCGCTCAAGAGAGGAGTCAAATCACAAGAAAAGCAAGACAAGAAGACAAATCTAAAGGAAAAAATCAAGGGACTTACGGCAGGCGGCGGATTATGGCGGGAGTGCTGCCGCTTCCCGTACCTCCAGCTTTCCTCCGACACCTTGAGGTCGGAGATCTCATTCACCATCCGCGCCACCTTGGCAGGCGGCATCCCTTTTGTGCACAGCCGGCACGGTTCGCGATGTCCGCCCATCCGGAAGATCGGATGAGGGCGGCTCTGGAGCGGGAGGATCCGGCGCTCGATGAAGGCGACGATGAGGTCGGAGGCCACAAGGCCCTCCGACTCTTGGAGCACCCGGAGCCGGCCGATGGCGGCCGCCGCGTCCGCTGACACCGGCTTCGGCTTGTACCCCCAGTTAGGCCGGAGCCCGGTGGGGGGGCGGCCTTGTAGGGTGGCAGGTTGAGGAAGTCGGCCGCAGGATCTACGTTTTCGACGTAGAAGTAGGACTGCTGCCACATCTTCACCGACTGGGCCAGCTTGATGACCGGGAAGGCATTCCATTTAGCCAGCCAGCGCACTGCGACGTAGCCACCGCACTCGGCCGGCGTGTCCTTAGCGGAGGTACCCAGCTTCCCATAGAAGAACGCTCCCCACAGCTCGATTGTGGGGAGGATGCCGATGTAGCCATCGCACGCCGTGACCAAGGCGGAGAGCAGGTCACGGAGTTGGGCGTCAGATGATGAGGTTGGAGGTGGTTGAAGTCGAGGAACGAGCGGAAGAAGCCGCTCGCCAGGAGGCTGAAGCCGCGGAGGAAGTGCGAGCGGAAGACGACCCGCTCGTCCCCCTGCGGCGCCGGTGAGATCTCCGTCTCCGGCGGCACCCGCGCCTTAACGAATGCCGCGCTGGGCATCCGGCGCGTGTCGCAAAGAAAGGTGATGTGGTCTTCAATGACCGTCGAGCCGTCCCAGTCGCCGCCCTTCTCGCGCGCCATGGCCTTGAGCGGGGCTGCGGGAGGGGCAGGAGCGCACCGGCGGCAACAGCACCACGACAAGAGGCGGCAAGAGCGAGAGGAGGAAGGAGTGGGAGGGAGCGCGCATGCCCCACCGTACTCCTCCCTCCCCCTACTTATAGCCCTCGGGTTGTGAAGACGAGGGGACGGGATGTGGGTCGTGGGATTAACTGTGCCCATGACCCCATGACCCCATCTTCGCCACCGCACTTACCATGCCATGAATGCCCACGGGAATCGCAACCACCCGCCTCGGCACAGCGGATCCGCCCGCGTGCCGAGGCCTGGTGGTGGTGGGCTCGGCCCACTGTCACGTCCCATCAGGAGCGTAGGGTGGCAGGCTGGCTGGGCTGGCATGCGCCGCGTGGCGTTCCCACGACGGGCGGCGGCCTGGGAAGCTTAGCGGGCACGCCACTTATTCTCCCGCCGTGAAGTTCAAATTTGGCTGACGACCCCGCCTTGTCGAAGCCGGCCTCAGAGGCCGGCGCACTGCGAAGCGGACCATAGCTCTCTCTGGAGCTCGGCGACGGGGGATGCCGCTGAGTCTTCACGGCCCCTCGACTGCGACGCCTCGCCAGCTTCGGGGACTACTGTCGGAGTAATGGGCCACGGGTAGCCTCACCCGAGTCTCTTGTCGCATCAAAACTTCGGGCCGGCTTCGTCCCGTAAAGACCCCAGTTAAAAGCTCCACCCTCCGGGGGCCGGCTAGCTCAGAGGCCGGCCACCAGAGGACGGCCAAAGCACCAGAAGACGGCACTGGGAGCGGCCGGCTCCAGCAGGCCGGGTCCCAGAGAGGGCGGCCACCCGGGGCCCTTAGAGTCTGAGCCCCCATCCATAGTACAAGGTAGCGCATGGCTACAATGAAGCACGTCGCCCTCAAATCCCGGGGTGAGCACGGCTACAGTGCCCCGTACAGGCGGAGATCTCTGCACGGCATGGCACTGTGCCATGTCCCCCTGACGTTGCCCCAAGCAGGCGGAGTCCTATTCCCCACGACGACCTGTCGGTACAGCCTGCCACCGGCAGGCCCCATCAGGCAGTGACGCTGTAGAAGACGGCGGAATCCCAATCAGCCGAGCTCGGGGGAGGGTCGGCTTCCAGCAGGCGGCCGTCCCTCGCCCCGAGGCAAGCACACCATTAAGCTGATGAGACCAGGTGTGGCTACAGTGATCTCCCACTAGGCGGCGGGACTGTAGCCACACTGAGATGACCAAGCCCTCGTCATCAACGGCACGGCTACAGTAAGCAGTCACCAACCAGTCGGCGGGGCCCACCAAGCGGCGGGCCCCAGCGGTCGGCGGAGAAGCCGGAGGCCGGGGACACTGACAGCCGGGCCCAGCACCCGGATGGATTACCATTGTACCCCTGGAGGGTAGGCCTATATAAACCCCCCAGGGCACCCATGCAAAGGGTTCCAACTCTGATAGAACTAGCCAGTCACCTAGGGCAGGGAAGAGCTAGCCTTGCCTTCTCATACCTCTAGACACAGCTCAAGGAGCACTTTGTATCACTAGTGCCTTAGTGATCATGCGGAGACCCCGCAGAGCAGGAGTAGGGGTATTATCTCCATGGAGAGCCCCCAACCTGGGTAAAGTCCGCCGGCGCACGTGTCTACGCCTCATCCCGCTTCCAGGCATCGGAGACGTTCTACTCGCTCCCACCATGATAAGCCATCCTTTGGCATATGTCGCACCCAACCCCCGACAATCACATGATAACCAAAAGTTCCGAATTTCATTCGTGTAATCAAAGGGATCGATATGGACGTCCATGGTTTCGCTATCAGTCATTAAGCAAAGGGGTTTTGTTCATGTCTATGATTTACCAAACCTATCGGTTCACAAGTTTAAGATAATCATGATCTGTTGAGTGTTAGTAGGACGAGAGTATCAAGGATTTATTTGTGGAATTGTTTCGTTAATATTCGGAGTAGTTCTGAGAGGAACCGGAAGTGTTTCGGGGTCACCGAGAGGGTTTTAGAGTTTATCTGGCAATGCCGCGTATTCCCGATCATTAATATATAGGTGGGAAATGTTTCCCGTGATGTTAAATTATATATAAGGGTATAGTAATTATTAGAAGGCTTTTATATTTAATTTAATATCAATAGAACTTAAAAAGGCCAAACGGTGGAAGGAGTATTGGGCCACAAGGGCCCAATAGGGAGGCACCCCCTTCTCCTCATGGTAATGAGGGAAGGAGGAAGAATTGGAGGGGGTTTATCCCTCCTCTTGGCTGGGTAAAGGGGGGAACTCCCCCCCCCCTGTGTGTCACCTCCTCTCCCCTCTCCAACCTATATACACTAGAGAATTTGAACCTTTTGAAGACACAAGTTTTGGATCCTCCTCTAGTTCATCTAGTTCTTTTTCTAGTTGGTCATGGTTGACTAATTATAGCTAGAACTAGCTCCTCTAATCCTCATAATTAGAATCCCAACGTGGCTCTACTCTCCTCCCTCTAATTCTACGGCGACAATTAAGTTTGGACGGTAAAGCGCTGCTAGATCGTGAAGACTATACGCTTACAACCAAATAGAGAAGCTGTGCTTTCGGTCTTCTATTCGAGAGATTGTCATCAATGGTTCGTGGGACTCCAAGTATGATCTAGAGTGACTCGTCTACTTTTGATTCACTCCGGAGTCGGTAACGATCGTCGATCCAAACCCTATATGCATCTTCATGTTTGTTCCTTGGTGTTCATAGGGCGAAAGTTTTGTTTTCTACTATATTTCCAAACAGTGGCATCATGAGCGGTTCTATGATTAGATGCATGTTTTGATCTAGATCACATGTGGATGTGAGGGTTTGTTGTTCTTGCTATGCTTCCCTCGAGTGTTGCTTCGGTTCAGTTCATATATGGCATGATGTCGCTTTTACAAGGTTTTGACAATCGATCGGCTCTCGCCGTTGACGATCTGCTAACAGTTCCTTAGGTTTCATCATAGTCAAGAATAGTGAACCGTCGCATAGGCAAGATGGCAATGCAGATGGACGATCTTCAAGGGGGTCACGCGTATTAGACGAAGTTTAATGTGGAGTTAGAGATTTTTAATTAAGTCTCTTCCCTCACACACTCACAAAGTTAAACTAGCAACAAGAATTATTGCCTTGATTGTGCATGTCGGTAGTTAGTGTTATCTGGAAACCCTAGCAACCAGGTATTTAAAATTCTCCAAACCGATTAAAGGACGTCTAACTTGGTTTTGCAGGTTTGCATATGATGTGGTATTGCTAGCCTTCGTCATGATAACGAGTTTATGTATGAGATGGTTATATGTGTAATGTTTAGTGGCCTGCGCGTCACGACATGATGACTGAAGCCAAGAGATTACCACGTTAATGTAAAATTCGTAGAGATAGACTACATGTTACAGGTGATGGTGGCATGTGTACACGAAGGACCACGACAACATTTTTTTCAAATTGCCGCCACGACAGCATTTTTGAAACGGCTGCCACGACAATGATATATTGGCCTGTCAAGACAATGATTCAACTGAAGATTGAAGATGATCATGAAGACTTCCCGGCGCCCAGGGCTATACCATATCCATGGTATCTCTACTTCTCAAAATCAAAATTATAAAGTTTTGAAAGAAATAATGAATTAGTGCATTGGTATTACGCTTTAAGAAACAATAATGAAAAATGTGCTCACAATTTACACAGTGTGCTATTTTATAGTACGTACAAAATAAGCATGTAATACTGATTTTTGAACAAAAAAAATAAGTTTCCTAAGAAAGAATTAATTAGTAGCATTGGTATTACCCTTCAAGAAGGAAGAAATGAAATAAAAACTAAAAATCAAAATAATGAAGTTTGCTAAAAAAAGAATGATTTAGTGGCATTGGTATTACCCATTAAGAAGATAGAAAATTGAAAACAAAAGTAATGACAAATTTTGAACACAATTTAAACAATTTTTTTATAATATGCAAGAATTAGCATATAATATGAATTTAGCAAAAAAGAAGTTTTACAAAGAAAAATTAGTGTCATTGATATTACCCATTAAGAATAAAAAATGAAAATAATGAAGTTTTCTAGAAAGAATCAATTAGTGGGTATTACCCTTTAAGAAGAAAGAGGGGAATAAAAACTAAAAGAAAATCATGAATTTTTCTAAGAAAAAATAATTAGTGGCATTGATATTACCTTTTAGGAAGGAATATAATAAAAAAGAAAAAATATTGATAAAATTTGTAAACAATGTACATAGAAAATTTATTTTTATAATATGCAAGAATAAACATATAATAGTGGATTTTCGCACAAAAGTAGTCTTCTATGAGGAATGAATTGATGGCCTTGGTGTTACCTTTGAATCAAAAAGGAAATAAAATAAAAATTAAAACAAAATCAAATTAATGAAGTTTTCTATGAAAGAATGAATTAGTGGCATCAGATTACCCTTCACGAAGAAAGAAAATGGAATAAAAAAACATAAACAAAATAATAAATTTTCCAAAGAAAGAATGAATTTGTGGTTTTAGTATTACCCTTTAAAACAAAAGAACATATAAAAAAATACTGACAACATTTGCTCAAAATTTACATAGAAATTGTGCTTTTTATAGTAATATGCAAGAATAATCATATAAGAGCAAAATTTCACAAAAAAAGTTCTAAGAAGGAATGATTTAGTGGCACTAGTATAACCCTTAAAGATTAAGAAAAATGAAATAAAAACAAAATTGAATGGAATTAATGAAGTTTCCTTTGAATGAATGAATTAGTTGCATTGGCATTACCCTTTGAGAAGAAGAATGAAAAAATCACAATGTTTGCTTACAATTTGCACATAAATTGTGCTTTTTATAATATGTAAGAACAATCATATACTAGCAAAATTCGCAACAAAAAAAGATGTTCTCTAGGAAGGAACGAATTTGTGGCATTGGTATTATGCTTAAAGAAGAAAGAAAATAAAATAAAAACTAAAATCAAATCATAATTAGGAAGTTCTTTATATTATAATGAAGCATTGGTTATAATAGTGTAATTTTGCATGCAAACACAAAAGTGTGCTTTTTTTACATTTTGCAAGAATGATCATATAATAGTGTAATTTCACAAAAATAGAAGTTTCCTTGAGTTACTGGTGTTGCTATTAACGTTTAAGATTAAAAAAGGAGAACATGAAAACCAATCATGCAAGTTTTGCACACAATTTGCATAGAAATTGCACTTTTTATGATATGCAAGAATAAATATGTAATAGTGGAATTTTGCAAAAAAGAAAGTTTACTATGTAGGAATGAATTAGTGGCATTGATATTACCCTTAAAAATCGGTCAACTTACCCATCGCTGAAGTGATTTATATCAGTACATGTAGGAAAATAATGACACATACATGACACCGGAGGCGTTAATCTGATCAATCGATCTACCTGTTAATACACTTTTTTGCTGTTCTTAGAAGGAACATCATCCAAATCAACAAAATCAAAGTGGTGGAGAGGTATTGACTTGAGATTTCCCTTTATCTCATTGATCACCGTGTGTGACCCAATTTACATCATATAGTAGTTCCCATAGGCCATTTAGGTTTCCTGACTTGGATGAACTGTAAAATCTGATGGTGCTTAAACTTTCCCTTCTACTAGCACTCTTTGAGTTGTTAATTACCGTTAGGTTGTACACATGCTTGCATAGCTCCACCCTACAAGTGAAAGATGAACAAGATTTGAGAGAACTCAAAAGGGTCCTAATGAGAGAATAGTAGTGGGTTGGGTGAGTAACGCAATCATCAAGTAGGGAATGCATCTGTCACCTCGTCGTCGGTCATAAGACTGTCAAGGCCAATCTCCATGTCATTGTCGATTGGATTAAAGGACAAGCACATTCTTGAGATGCGCACCAGGACATTGTGTTGATGCGTCGACGAGGTTAACATAATCAGTGGGATGAGCTTATCCTCACCTGCATCCATTTTGTCTTGATGGCTTGAAGCTTAGGCTCTACATTTATGTCTAAGATGAGAATAAATGAATGTCGTGATTAAATTTTTTGCTTGTTGCCGATAACAACTGTACAAGAAACTTAAGAGTGAAGTTGGAAGAAACACCCACTCATCGGAGGCGGCTTTATCATAAATTCATAATGAATTGCTTGCAAGATACAATGTGTTGAAATAAGCAGTTTGGGCGACATGTCAACCATGGGTGGTTCAAACCCTCACCAATTCTCAAATATGACAAGTCGCCCCTTGCCTTCATATTAAGGCTATTTGGAGGGAATTTGTTGTATTTCTCATATAAACATCGACAATGATTTTGAACTAATTCTTTTGGTTAGATTTGGGTACAGGATTAGGAAAATTATTATCTGAACTGTGGTGAACTTGGAATTGAAAAAAACCCCAGATAGGTGGTACTAAGATATACCGTCGGGGGAAGCAACGGGCACTTGTGTTGGCAAAGGAGGTGGCAAGAGTCGTCTGTCCTTGCCTTACCACCGCCCCCGCGCCCAATCATCCACCCGTCTGTGGGCTATTGCGCCAACTAAATCTTCACGCCACCACATCTTCTTTGGTGTCAGCGAGCCTCCACCACCAAGCCTAGGCTACTTGGGTCGTCTCCATGCGCGAGAACTATGTCTTTCCAGTATCGATTCCTATTAGGAATTGCCTACCGGCGAGCGAATAGGGCCGGCCCATTAGGCTCAATATTGCTTTGTGTCATTGTCGATTCGCTTTGCTCCATTTTTCTTTGTTTTTTCCTTTTTATTTTTTGTTTTATTTTATTTATTTTCTTTGTTTTTCATTTCTTATCTTCTGTTATCATTTTCTCATTCGTTATAGTTTTGTTTTCTTTGTTTTCCAACTCGGTTTCTTTGGTTTGTCTTTCTTTGTTTGTTACACTTTCGTTTTCTTTATTTCTTTCTTGGTTTTCTTTGCTTTTCTTATTGTTTCTCTGTGGGTTTTTATCATTTTTCTTTTTCTAACACATGTACTTTTTCTCAGTACACAATGCACATTTTTAGTGCACACGTGAAACATTTTTCTAATAACACGTGGACATTTTTCAACTACACGGTAAAAATTTCAAGTTACATGTTGTAGTTTTTTTCAGGGTAATAAGCATTTTTAAACTATGCAGGCATTTTTTAGCATTGTGTAATTAAAAAAACATGAACATGGTATAAACAACTTATTAAAGTAGGTGAAGATTTGCCTCACATTATATATACTTTTTTTTAAATGTCAACACATTTTTTTGAAATGCACGAACAGTTTTTGTCACGTACATATTTTTTTAAATGGTACAAAAAAATCGATTTTTTATAATTTTTTTAAACATCACAAATATGGTTTTGAAACATACAAACATTTTTCTAATGTGTTATTTTTGCTGAGTGCAATCAACATTTTCTAGAAGCTGCGCGAATATATTTTCAATACTGCATAAACAACTATGTATAAAAACATTAATTGCAAGTATTTTCATGTTAGGATGTTTTGATATATGAATAAAGTGTAAAAGGAAAAGAGAGAAAGAAAATCAAAATAAACCAACGGAGAAGCTATGTTTTTTGGGCTGGCCGATTTAGTACCGCGTTGTAGGCGGAGCAGTAAGCAGCACATAGTCACGAGGGAGCCTCACCTAAAAAAACAAGAAAAAAAAGCCACGTGGGACCTCCTAGTCCGCGCACAGGTCGGGCGCGACAGCTATGTGTCGGCCGTACTGATTCGAATCGCCTACAGGTGACACAGTAACGGGCCGGCCACTAAGCTGCGGCGATCAATGACTTCGCTTGCCTCGCGTCTGGTCACTGCATTCGTCGGTTTAGTCCGATCTTTTTTCCCCTTTTTCCAATTTCTGTTATTGTTTATTCAGTTTTCTTTGTTTTATTCACTTATTTTCATTGATAGTTCCTTCATTATGGTTTGGGTTTTTGTTTGTTTGTGCAACGTTTTTTATTTTAAGGTTTTTCGCTGGCTTTCTTCTATTTTCCTTTTTTCCTTTGTTAGTTTTTCACTTTTATTTGTATTTTGATGGTATTCTTCTGTTTTTCTTCCTTTTCTTCGTTCTACTTTAATTTCTTGGTTCATTTCTTGCTTTTCTTGTTTCTCTGTTCTTCTTTTTATTTTTTGCTGGTTTTTTATTTTCCATTTTAAACATGTCACTTTTTCACCAACATGTGTCTACTTTTGTAAAAAAAAATGTATACAAGTAAACGATTTTTTTACACACATTTAATATTTTCTAATAGACTTTTAATATTTTTTGCAAGAACATGTTATGAATATATTTTCCAAATGCATGTTAAACATTTTCAAATGATATATTTTTTTACATTTTATGAACATATTTTGGAAATTTCACAAAAACATTTTTGAAATTTGGGAAGATTAACTAAAATGCATTGTAGATTTTACTAAATGTACGAGGCATTTTGTTTCATTATGACAAATAATTTTTCTACATTGTGTATATATATTTTTAAATGTCACATATGTTTTTTCTCGAAATATGTGACATTTCTGAATTGTAACAAAAATAAATCGTACATATGATAATTTTTTGTACACATGATTACCATAGTTTTAGACATGATTAACATTATTCGTATACATGTTAAATATTTTTTATTATGTCATACATTTTTTCTGCATCAGAAATATATTTCTGTACACATTTACATTTTTCAGAGAAAAGATTGATACATTTATAATTTTATATAAAGTGTTTTATATTTAATATGAACAATTAGAATATAAAAAAATAAAATAATAAAAATAGACTTGCGCGAAAACAAAAATAAAAAACACACATGATGTCATCAAGAAGAAGCCATGCGGACGCCCGTGGCCGGCCTGTGTTGTTGTTGTTGTTGTTGTTTTGTCCCATTCTTTGTGACCTGCAATTTGACGCGCTAGGCGCCATTCTTTTAGAGTTTTCTCCTGACTTTATTGATGCACCAAAATGTCCATCGGTACTGTGCTTGGGTCATGCCCAACCAAATGTGGCAACCTATCTCTAAATTACATGCAAACTTGGTGAGATTATGAGCTTGAAAATTTAAATTCCTACATTTAAAAATAAATTTACATGCTTCAAACGTCATCCTACGCTCCATTATTTTCATGTAGAATTGCAGCATGTCTTCCCGTGGATCGTTGTGCAATATCATTCATGACACTTTTGAAAATCTGAATCAATCCATATTTTCCTTACACCTGAATCCTCTACAAGATATAATGCCTCTTGGCATGCTAGAGTCTTCAGAATTGTTGTGTCTGTAATGCCTCCAAGGACTATTACTCAAGCCCCTTGGTATATCCATGTAGCATCCCTAGAAAAAGCAGGCGCAACTCCCTTCTAGCCAACTCTTGCCGCTGCTCCATCTACATTCATTTTCACGTATTCTCTTAGTGGAGCTAGCCATCGAGCCGAACTGTCCATGGCCTGGCGGGCTGGCTGCAGATTACTAGCTTCCTTTGGCGACGAACCGAAGTCAAGCAAATAAGAATTGATGAATGAATTAATGTGCTGTGGACTTTGAAAGTAGATTTGTGAATTGCTTTTCTCCGAGCATACCAAATAAACCACAAGGTGACAAGAAGCCTTGTCAAGTTTTCATGGCTTAAGTAGTCACGCATATCGAAAATCCAGCTTTTGGCGCTTGGCTATGTGTTATCAGACATTTGTTGCATCAATTTAGGCCAAGTTCATCTTGCCATAGTGCAACTTACTAGCGCATGTCACGATGAGTCCTCACCTCCGCATAATGGACACGCGTTTGTAGCCGACATGTTCCTGGTATATAATACGTTCATCATCGGTAGTGAGTGTCGGGCAAGCGTAGCCCCCGTCTCCTAGTGCGTCCTATTAGAGCAAGCCTACTGGAAACGACCTTTTCCATTTAGTACTTTTTCCTTTTCTGTTTTTAAATTATTTTTAAATAATTTGGAATTTTTTAAAAAAATAAAAACTTGCAAATTTATAAACAAAGAAATAAATCATAACATGTTCAAATATTCTAAAAATGTCCTCAAATTACGGAAAATGTTCATATATTAAAACAAATCAAGATTTTGAAAATTTATTTGTAAATTCAATAAATGTTCATGCCTTAGGATTTCTTACTTTATTTTAAAATAATTTTCATAATTATTTCTGAAATGTTCAACAAATTCATAAAATGTTCGTCAATTAGAGCATCTCCAACAGCCGCGCTAAACTAGCACCGCGCCGCAAATTAGTTGGTTTTAGCGCGCACGCAACGCGGCGGGTCGCTCCAGCGGGCGCACAAAAACGGCGCGCGCGCTATAACGAGTTGGGCGCGCTGTCGGAAACGCCATCCCGCGCGGTGTATTTGGGGCGCCTTCTACAGCGTGCGGCACACTCGACCGCAAGCGCCGCACTCTCTCCTCTCCTCCTCCTACGTCTCGCGCGCGCCGGCGTCGGTGCCCTGCCACCCATGGACGTGCACACCGGCACCCCGCTCACCCTGCTGTACAGCCGCGACCCCCCCGCCGCCGCCGCCGCAGCCGTCGCCGCCGGAAACCCTAGCGCGGGGAGCGTTGGCGTCGCCACCGCCGGAGCTCCGCCGAGCGCCGGCCTCGCGCGTAGCCTCTTCTTGCCGCCGCGGATGACCACGGCGACGGTTGGCATTGCACCGGCGCCGTCCCGTACCGCCGCCGCACCGTCGAAGCTCCCCAATGCGGCGCGGCCGAAGAAGGGCAAAACTTCGGCGCTCTCCAATGCGGCGCGGCCGCACCCTCTGACGCTATGGCCACCATGGGAGGCATGAGTTTTGCTACTCTTATGGGAGGCATGGGTGCACCTCCGGCCATGGGTGGAATGTCTTTCGATGTGCCTCCTCACACACATTCCCATGAAGATGCTGTTGAAGATCTTGCCAACATCGTCGGAGCTTCACGTGATGCGGTGCGTGATGAGGATAGGGAGGAAGATTCATCTTCGAAGACGGAAGATCGTCTTCGGAAGATGAGGACGAAGACGAGGAAGATGTTTGATGTGTCTTTCATTTATGTCTTGTGGGCATGAACTTTTAGTTTACATTTTGAACTTGGTTGGATGAACTTGTGAGCATGAACTTGTGGGCATGAACTTGGTTGGAAAATGTTTGTGACAAATTTTACATGTTCATTGCATTTTGATAATTGTTTCAAACTTATTTTCGCGCGTGCCCGGCGAGTCGCACGCGCTGCATTTTTGCGCGCTGCTGGAGCGGCGCGCGCGTGCTGCATTATAACGCGGCTGCTGGAGCCAGCGCTCGCGGTCGCGCTAAACCAGCCGAAGCGCGCGCGACAAACAGGTTTTTTGCGCGCTGCGCTTAGCGCGGCTGTTGGAGATGCTCTTAAAAAACATTTCATCAAATAAATAAATGTTCATGCATTTTAAAAATGTTGGCCAAAACTAGAAAAATGTTACTGATTTTAAAAAATTCTACCCATTTGAATACTTGTTTGTCGGTTTAAAAAAAAGTGCACCGATTCACAAAATATAAAACAATTAAAAACAATAGTCACAAATTTAAAAACTATTAATGGTTTCAAAAGATGTTCATGAATTGGTAAAAAATAATTCAGGATTTCAAAAAATGTTTCAAACTAGAAAAGTGGCTGCATTTAAAAAAAAGTAAGAAGCAACTAGGAAAAAGAAATAATAATAAAATAAACACAAAAGAAAAAAACGAACTTGAAAAAATGTAAAAAATAAAATGAAAATATAGAGTTAATAACCCAATAGAAAAAGGGTGAAAAAAGGTAAACAAGAAATAAGGAGAGCAACTAATTAACGAGCACTCCTTCGAGAGCCTCGCAACGATCAGCGCCACCTGGCGTGCTCTCAGCCATTCGCCACGTGTCGCGCTTCCTCCAAATTTTGTTTTTTTAATTTTTCCGCACGCGTTTTCGGCTTTGTAAATGGTTTTCTTTCCGGGTTTTTTTCGACGTTTTGGTTTTCCACCGGTCTTCCCTAGCTTTTCGACCAAATTTTTTTTTCGAAAAAACATTTTTTGCACAAAAAGCGTGTTTTCTTTTTTTTTCTTTCGCGAGAGTCACGGTTTTGCTTCCGCAAGAGGCACGGTTTTGCTTTCGCGAGAGTCACGGACGTGCCTCTTGGAAACGAAAAAAATGCATTTTCTGTCTTTTTTTCTTTCGCGAGAGTCACGGTTTTGATTCCGCGAGAGGCACAGTTGTGCCTTCGCGAGAGTCACAGCCGTGCTCCTCAGAAACGAAAAAAAATCGCATTTTCTATTTTTTTTTCTTTCGCGAGAGTCACGGTTTTGCTTCCGTGAGAGGCACGGTTGTGCTTTCGCGAGAGTCACGGACGTGCTTCCTCGAAAACGAAAAAAAGAGTGTTTTTTTACGGGAGTCACGGTTTTGCTTCCGCGAGAGACACGGTTGTGATTTCGTCAGAGGCACGGGCGTGCCTCTTTCGGAAAGGGAAAAAACCCGAGCTCCCGGTTCGATTTCTTCGTCCGTTTTTTAATGAAAAAAAGTTCGTCAAATCCTATCAACATGGGATCTAGTTTTGAAGATCTCGACGTGAGGAATCCAATGGCGAAAGCGGTTCGAGATTTGGACGCACGATTTAAGGGATAAAACGTTTTGAATAAATGGATCTATGAAAAAAGGGAAAACTCTCAGGTTCCGACAAATGGGGCACATGCAGCACGCCACTTGTTACAATCTGGGGGAGTTGAAGTGATCTTCGCAATGAGTACTCCTTAACTAGTGATGTCGAGAAATAAGGAGATAAAAATCGGATTGGAAATAACCAATGGGCTGGCCCAACATTTGCGGTGGCGGGCAATACTATATGGATTTTTAAAAATAGATTCGTGAATTGCTTTTTTCCGAGCGTACCAAATAAACCACAACGTGACAACAAGCCTTGTGAATTTTTCAAGGCTTAAGCGGTCGCACATATCGAAAATCCAGCTTTTGGCGCTTGGCTCCGTGTTATCAGACATTTGTTGCACCAATTTCTAGTATAATAAAGCCCAAGTTCAATTTACTAGCGCATGTCGCCTTGAGTCCTCACCTCCGCATAATGGACATGCGTTCGTGGGCGACATGTTTCTGGTATGTAATACGTTCATCCAGCGTTCCTTTTAGATCGAGCCAATGTGGAGACACCCTTTTCCATTTCGTATTTTTTTCCATTTCTGTTTTTAATTTTTATTTATAAATAATTTGGGATTTTCTTTATATTTTTGGATTACAAATAAATCAAAAAACCGCGACATGTTTAAAGATTCTAAAAACTTCCGCGAGTTTTAGAAAATGTTCATATTTTTACAAAAATGTTCAAGATTTTGAAAATGTGTTTGTAAAGTCAATAAATGTTCATGCATTTAGATTTATTGATCTAATTAAAAAATATTCATAATTATTTATGAAATAATCAAGAAATTCCAAAAATGTTCATGAATTACAAAAACATTTCACCAAATCAGAAAATGCTCATGCATTTTACAAATGTTGGCCAACTAGAAAAATGTTCTTGATTTTCAGAAATTATTCGCCCATTTCAATACTTGTTCGTCTATTTCAAAAATGTTAATAGATTCACAAAATGCACACAATATAAAAACAGTAGTCGCAAATTTGAAAACATTCATGGTTTCAAAAGATGTTCATGGATTTGTAAATACATACATGGAAATTCAAAGCATGTTTAAATTTCAAAATGTGTGTGCATTTGAAAAAAAAAGTAAGAAATAAAAAGGAAAGAGAACTAAGAAAAAACACGCAGACGAATTTAAAAAATATTAAAAGTAAAACGAAAATAAAGAGCGACCTATTTTTCTGAAATTCATGAACATTTTCAGAACTGATGAACTTTTTTTTAAAATTGATTTTTTTAAAAAAAAATCGATAAACTTTTTTCATAATAGTTGAAACTTTTTTCAAACTCCATGAACTTTTTTCAAATGTGATGAACTTTTAAAATTTGATGAAGTGTTATAAAATTTGAATGATATTTTTAAAAATTCGATGAACATTTTTCCAATTCTATAATTTTTTTAAAAATTCATGAGCCTTTTCCATTTTGTCCATTTTTTCAATTGGTACAAACCTTTTTTTAAATTTATTTCAATTCATGGTTTCTGTTAATACTTTTTCAAATATATGTTTTCCTTATGCAAATAATTATTGCGAGCATATAATACTGGTGCATGTTCATTTTTTTTCAAAACGTGAATGTTTTCGTCACGGTTTGCTTTTTTCTGCAGGTTTGCTTGGCCGGACCTTGTGGTGGGGTGCGTGGGCGCCAGCTACCTGTTCGGGAGCGTAAGGCGCCGAACAGGAGCTCTCACTTGCTCCAAGGTATTCTATTTGGCGCTTCAAGCGTCTTTTACTGTGCACTTTGCACACAGGCGCATGTAGCCCTCCAAGGTGGGCCGGACCATGTAGCCATTATTTTCTTTTGTTTTTAAAATGAAAAAACTAATGCGCATGTTGAGAGTTTGGACCAGGGATCTCTCGTCCCCGAAAAACTGCACTAACCAACTGACGACAACGCTTTGCTGTGACAGCTTCTCCCTTTTCTTTTCCTTTTCCCTTTCTTTTGTTCGTCTTTTCTTTGTTATTCTTTTCCCTTTTTCCTTTTTTTAATTAAATTTCGTGAACTTTCCCACCAAAAATGAAAATTATAAAAAAATATGAGCTATATCAAATTTGTTAACTTTTTACATATTTTGATGATTTTTTTAAAAAATTGATGAACTTTTTTAAAAATCCATGCATAATACAGAAAGTTCTGGAACGTTAATGATGTTTTTTCGAATTTCGATGGTATTTTCAAAAAAATCCGATAATCATTTTTTCAAAATTGATGATTTTTTTATATTTGATGAACTTATTTTCAAAATCGATAAACCTTTTTCAACATTTATGACCTTTTTTGAAAAATGATGATTTTTTCAAATTCAATCATCTAAATTTCATGAACTTTTTTAAAACTTCATGAAGATTTTTTCCAGAACAGTGAACTTTTTGGAATTCCCTTTATTTTTTCATTTTTGCGGTTTTTTGCTGGGTTTTTACCTAGAAGGTGAATTTGTACAAGGGCCGGCCCACCAAAGCCGGCCTGTGGGGCCAGGGAGCTTCCCTACGCGGAAAACCCTATTGGACGCTTGTTGCGGCAAAGTGTCGGGGCGCCGCACAGGTCTCCTGGACCGAGGCGGGCCAGCCCATGACAAGCATGCGTTTGCATCCATCCTGGTTTTAGGAACCTTCTGGAAAGTTCCAGCCGGTTTTCCCGGTTTTGGGAACCTTCTAGAAGGTTCCTGAACCGGATTTTTACTGTTTTTGTTTCGTTTTTTTCTGTTTCCTTTTCTTTTCCAATCTTTTTAGTTTTTCTTTTTAGTTTTCCTTTCCTTTTGCCATTTTTATTCCTTTTTTTTCACTTTTTCTTTTCTTTTAGCTCCTTATTAATTTTATTTTCATTTTCAATTTTATTTTTTCTTTTTCGACCAATTTTCGGAAATTTAAAATGTTTCCATTTTTCAGATTTGTATATATTTTTAAAATGTTCCTATTTTGCAATTTATTTACCAAATTCGAGAAGAATTAGGATTTCAAATATTTGTTCGCTTCTTATAAAAAATGTTCCAAAAATTTCTATACAGAACTAATTTTTTTAAAAGTTTCACATTTTAAGAAAAATCAGAAAATGTTCCCAGTTGCAAAAAAATTCGCAAATTTAAAAATGTTCATGTTTTGAAAATATATTTGCAAATTGAAAAAATGTTCTGGAATTTATTAATGTTCCTACTTTCAAAGTTCGTTCACAAATTTTAGAAATGTTCATGTTTTTGAAATATATTTTGCAAATTCAAAAAGAATTTCAATAAATGTTCCCACTTTCAAATTTATCTCAACAATTTTAAAAATGTTCATGTTTTGAAAATGTTTGGAACCCACTTTCAAAATTTGTTTGAAAAGTTAAAAAATATACATATTCCCGAACAATTTTTAAAAGTGTACCTACTTTCAAATTTTGTGCACAAGGAAACATGAACATTTGTCGCAAATTCAAGAAAAATGTTCCAGCTTTCCAAATTTGTAAAAAATGTTCATGTTTTCAAATTTTGTTTGCAAATTCCAAACATGTTTGCATTTTGAAATATTTGTTCACACTTTCGAAAACTGTTCATATTTTATATAAAATTTTTGCATCTTTTTTAAAATTATTCGTAAATTCAAAGAAGGTACTGTTTTTTAGTTTATTTCCTTTTTCATTTTTTTTGAGATTCCCAAAAATGTCGGTTGTTCATAAAATGTTTGATTTAAAAAAAATCGCAGTTTTGGAAATTCGACTTTCAAAATATATTTACCTTTAGAAAAAGGAAATTCACGTTCAAAATTTCAATAAAGTTAAATCTGCTGCTGCTTTTTTTAGGATAAATCTGCCGCTTCTTATAGTTCATATTGAAGGGGCTGCCATTTGAGACGTAGATAGGCTAGAGTTACGACCATGGTCAGTAGCAGGGGTAGAATATTCATGTGTTGCGCTGTCATTCTAGCACAAGGGCTTGTCGTATCGCAGCGGCTGGTACAACGCCTAGGAAACTAGGAGGTCTGGTTTTCGAATCTCAGCGGCAGCACTCCTGGTTTTTTGTCGCTTTTCCATTTTCCAGCACGCGAACGTCAAATGGGCCGGCCCAGGCGAGCCACCCCTGTGCGAAGTGTCAACTGTTTCACGCAAAGAGCGTCAGCTAGGAGCTCCCTACCTACGCCCCAAGCAAGAGCTCCTATTAGACGCTCGCAGGCGTCCACCAGTGGAATTTTCACTGAAAAGCTCGGGCAAACGGACCGGCCCATAACCAGGCAACGAGCGATAGTGAAAAATGACTTTTGACTCGAATCGAGATCGACTCAAAAAAAAAAACAAGCTGAGTTTGAACACTTTATGTAGCTCGATCGAGAAATGAGCCGATCTTGAGCCAATGTGCTCGCTCGATTTTAGCTCGATAGCTCGACAAAATATCATTACCTTAAATTATCATGTCATATATTAAATGGAAATAAGATAATTTATTACCATATATGTTGTCCATAATTTTTCTCCATTTTATTTACCAACGAACATGGAAACTTAATTAAGTGTGGAGAAGATTTAGGCCTAATTATGGCACGTGGTTGACTATGTGTTAAATATCCTATATTTTTGTCAAAGGTTTCCAGCATATTCACCTTAATTTTTTTGCTTTTCATCCATAGATTTATAATTTTTACCATCTCATTTAGCTCGAGATCGACTCGAGATCGTTACAAGCTAAGCACGAGTCATGTTCTACAGCTCGGTCATGATCTTCACTCGGTTTGAGCTCGCTCGAATTTTCATATGAGTTGAGCTGAGCCAACTCCAACTCGCCCGAACTCGACTCGTTTGCAGCCCTATTGGTAGCGGCACAAGTGCAGCGCAAATCTGACGTAGCTCCTGAGTGTGGCACAAGTGCAGCGCAAATCTGACATAGCTCCTGAGTATGGCACAAGTGCAGCGCAAATCTTAGAGTAAAATGTACAACGCAATTTTTTTTTGCTTCAAAATTTCCAACAATTCTTGCAAACGAATGTGAACAATTTTCCTTCAATATATTTCAAAATTATGAATAAATATCGAAATTCGAACAAAATTTTAAAACTTGAACAATTATAGAAAATGTGAACAAAATTTTGAAATTCCAAACGTTTATTAGTTTTTCATATACGCTATTTTTGTAAAAAATATATTGAACAGTTTTTATATACGCTGAAAATTTCCAAATACAAATTGAACATTTTTGTGATGTATGCTGAACAATACTTAAATACATTTTGTAAAATTTCTAAAATATATATTGAACATTTTTGTACTATGTGCTGAACAATTTTCAAACACACATTTAACATTTTGTGATATGCGTAGAACGATATTTAAATATACGTTGACCAGTTTGTATAAAAATGTTTTTTGAAATTCATTTCTTTGTTCTAATGATAGAACAAAACTTTGAAAAGAGAACAAAGTAAAAACAAAATAAAAAAAGCAAAAAGGGAAGCAGAAAACAAAAAGAAATAGAAACAGAAAAAACGGCGATACGCACCTGGGCCCGCCCAACTCGGAGCGCCTTCAGCGAAGCCCTGACGTTCGGACGCTCACGAGCGTCAAATAAGGTCCACTGTCCCAAGCGCCGAATAGGTGCTCCCGCTAGCTCCATCTAAATATGGTTTTCATTCCTTTTTTGTCGGCCTTTTGTTTTTCATCATTTCTTTCACAGTTTTCATCGGTTTTTCTGTTTTTTGCTGTTCTATTATATTTCTTTGTTTTGGTTTGTGTTTTGGTGTTTATTTTTCAGTTATTATAGCTTTTCGTCCTTTTCTTTGTACACTATTTGTATACACCAGGTACAATTTTTATATACATTGTACTTTTTTCATACATTATGAACATTTTACATATACACGTTTCACATTGTGAATATACATGATTAACATATCTTAACGCGCACATTTTTTATATCTACTTTTTCCATAAAGTTATTTCATATTTTTATACACCAGAAATATTTTATATATACACGTTTAAGAGTTTCCAAATTTAGGGTTATCATTTTTAATATATATATATATATATATATATATATATATATGTTTTTTATGTCTACTTTTTTCATACACATTCTACATTTTTTGTATACATCAGAAATATTTTTTATATACACGTTTAAGATTTTCCAAATACAGGATTATAATTTTGGAAATGTATTTTTTACTACTACTTTTTTCTATGCATATTGTATACTTTTGCATACATTTCTTGTATACATCGGAAACATTTTTTATTCGCATTTAACATTTGTGAAAATATATTTTTTATCTATAATTTTTACAATATACATTGTATATTTTTGTATACATCTAAAAAATTCTATATACATCTAAAATTTTTAAAAAATGGAAACTTATATTTTTTATTTCTGTTTTTTCAATACACGTTACACATTTGTTTTTGTATACAATGGAAACATTTTCGCTATGCATATTTAAGATTTTTTTAATGCATGATTAACATTTTTCAAATTCAGAACATTTTGAAATAAAACAATAAAAAGTAAAAGTGAAAATGGATGCAAAAAAGGTGAAAAAATAGATGGGAAGGAAAAATACTGTAGGCCTGTGTCTGCGCTCGACCATGCATGGGGGGAGGGGGCTTACACCCTCGTTTGCTAACTAGCGACCTATGCACCAAATAGCCCCCCCCCCCCCCCCCCCCGTTTTTTGTGATTCGATGGCAATGCTACGAGGAACCTTTGGCATGGGGCATGTCCGGTTTTGTGCCACATATTATTAACTTTCAAAGAAATTTTCTCATAAAAAATGTTACATAGCTAAATGAAAGAAAAATTATACCGTGGAAAATGAAAACTTTTGATGAAGATAAATAAAAAAAAGTTTATCATGCATTTAAAACATGTTAACCATGTATTATTATTTTAATATATCATGCATAAAAAAAGGTGCACCATGTATTTGGAAAAAGCTCATCGCATATTTAAATGGGGTTGTATTCGTGCTTGGTACTGGCATTACGAGCTATATATATACGAACCGTGTAACAATTCGACTGATTTAAGGAAAAATGATTTGATTTTAGATATTTTTATGTTTACTGCAGTTGGGATGTACAGGAAAAACACTTTTGTGCTGAGATAAAAAAAAGTGGAGATGCAGCTGACCCGACAACCCCTTCCTGACCGTCATTGCACTCGCTTTGTACACATGTAGTTGCGGTTGGATTACGTTCGCAGTTGTATGTCTAGTGGTGGATATGCAATTGGCTCAACAACCCCGGTCAAGAACTCAATTGCAGTGCCTTTGTGCCCATGTAATTGCAGTTGGGGATACAATGCAACTGGCCCAACAACATCCCTCCCCGCCCGCGGTTGTAGTCGCATTGTGCACGTGTAGTTACCGTTAGATTACAATGCTTGTAGTTGTATGCCTAGTGGTGGGCATGCATGCTCAACAACACATCTCTTACTGAGTTGCAGTCATTTTGTGCCCATGTAGTTGCACTTTGGATACATGGCTTGTAGTTGCATGTCGAGTGGTGGATGTTCAATTGGCTCCGACAACTCCTCTCGTCATCCCTAATTATATTCACTTTGTGCAGTTTCAGTTGGATTACACTTTTTGTTAGATGCCTACTAGTGGATATGCATCTGGCCTGCCAACCCCATCTCTTACCCAGTTGCAGTCGTTTTGTGCCCATGTGGTTGCACTTTGGATACAAGGCCTACATTTGCATGTCTAGTGGTGGACATGCAATTGCTCGACAACTCCCCTTCCCGCCCTTAGTTGCAGTCGCTTTGTGCATGTTTAGTTACAGTCAGATTACAATGCTTTCAGTTGCATGTCTAGTGGTGGACGTGCAACTGACTCAACAACCTCATATCTAACCTAGTTGCAGTCGCTTTTGTGACACGTAGTTGCACTCTTGACACAAGGCTTGCAGTTGCATGTCTAGTGGTGTACATGCAACTAGCTCCATCACCCCTCATCGACTCCAGTTGCAGTCACTTGGTTCTCCATGCAGTTGTTGGCGGGTAACAACGCTTGCAATTACATGTCTAATCGTGGACATGCACCAGCTCCCAATTGCAATCACATTGTGGCCCTTCAAGTCACACTCGGGTTACGAATGCTTGCAGTAGTGTGT
The DNA here is from genome assembly GCF_018294505.1 of Triticum aestivum. Classification (NCBI taxonomy): domain Eukaryota; kingdom Viridiplantae; phylum Streptophyta; class Magnoliopsida; order Poales; family Poaceae; genus Triticum; species Triticum aestivum. The sequence continues at coordinate 163,339,738 of NC_057801.1, read as the reverse complement.
CTAGAGGTGGGCATGGCAAACATGGACATGCAACTGGTCTTGACAACCCCTTTTTGTCGCCCCAGTTGCGTTCACTTTTTACCCGTGCGACTACAGTTGGGTTATAACGCTTGCAGTTGCATGTCTAGTGGTTGACATATGTAACTGGCCTAAGCACACTCCTCCCAACCCGAGGCCTCGTGCGAGATGTAGCCAGCCGGTGTGTTGGGTTGCCTCTCGATGAACAATGCCCGTTGTTGCCGCGTGCACGACATGTAGAAATGATTCAAGACACGTGGTGAGTCCAGCTGGTTGGTTGGCTGTGGATGAATAGTTCCTTTTGCTGCCGCCCGCTTGTACGTACACCTCACCCCAGCTGGCGGGGTTGGATGAACAGGACCCCGTGGTAATAGGCGGTTGACACTGGATGAACAAGACCCCAAGGAGGCCGCCACACCCCAGCTAGTTAGGGGTGGATGAACAGGACCCCGTGGAGGCTCTATGAACAGTAGCCGGTGGAGCCTGAAGGACGACGGTGGATGAACAATAGCCCCATGGAGGATGGAACGAGAGGTAGTAGAGGGTGGATGAACAGTAGCCCGTGGAGTCCTGTTTTGCGATACGCCAACCCCCTCCCGATGAAAAGGACCCCGTTTCGATCGTAGGCACTCCAACAGAAGTCTGATTCCTCCGATTTGCGGTACGCCAGACCCCTCTCAATGAACAGGATCCCGTTTCGACCGTAGGCTCTCGGACAAAAGTTTGTTTCCTCAGTTTTGCGGGATGCCAAACCCCTCCTGATGAACATGATCCCATTTAGATCATATGCAGTCGAATAGAAGGCCGTTTTCTCTGTTTTGCGGTACGCTAGACCCTGTTTCGGCTGTTTCGTCCAAGTCGGTTGGCTCTCGATGAACATGACACATTCCATTGCCTCCTGATGAACACAACGCTATTTCTCCGTCCCGACCCAGCCGGTTGGTTGCCGACGAACAGGATGCCGTTGCCGCCATCCGTTGGCTCTCCATGTACACGAGAACTTGTCGTACGTATGCGTGACTACGCGTTTGAGACCCTGACCGTATGTACATACCTGGCCGTATTTTTTCCCCTATTGAAAGTGTAACTAATCCTTAGGTGGTTTTGGTAATTCATAACAACATATATCTCATTGAACTAATGTCCATTCAAGTTAAATATTTTAGGATGTTCAATGATTGGCATGGGAAGGACTAGTGACTGCGGACCCCACAAACTGCTAAGGAAATGGATTGGCAAAACTCTCAAGACTCTAAATTTTTGGTTAAGTGATCCAAGATCACATTGAGTCCATAGGAAAGCCAATACTATTAAAATGCGATGAGGTGTTGCTTAATGATCTATTTGCTCAAGTGCTTAGTGATATTGGTCCAAAACCCTCAACCACTTTCTCCATTCAAATATATCCAAACCCTACATTCCAACTCGGTCCCACCGATATTTCCTATTCGGAGCCACCGAGTTCATCTGGACTTAGCCACTGCCAAACCCTAACAAATTGGATCCACCGAAATGGATTTCAGTCCAACCGAGATGGCCCTGCCAGCTCTCTGTTGCTTGTTGCAATTGCTTCGGTCCCATCGAGAATTGCAATCGGTACCATCGAGATGGCTTGCCAAACTCTCTGTTACCTTATTGCTTCACTTCGGGCCTACTGAGTTGATGCAATCGGTGCCACCAAGATGAGGTTTTCCCTAATCCCTTGCACATCGGTCCCTCCAAGTTATTCCCGTCGGTCCTACTGAGATTCCTAACATTCATATTTTTACATAGGTCGGTGCCACCGAGATTTCCGATCGGTGCCACCGAGTTGAGTCAAAAACGTGTAACAGTTGGATTTTGTGTGGAGGCTATATATACCCCTCCATCCCTTCTTCCTCTTTGAGGAGAGCCATCAGAATGTGCCTACACTTCCACCATTTACTTCCTGAGAGAGAACCACCTACTCATGTGTTGAGATCAAGAGATTCCATTCCTACCATTTGAACCTTGATTTCTAGCATTCCCCAAGCTTCTTTTCACTCATGCCCTTCTTCCACCATAGCCAAATCTGTGAAAGAGAGTTGTGTGTTGGGGAGACTATCATTTGAAGCACAAGAGCAAGGAGTTCATCATCAACACACCGTCTATTACCTTTTGGAGAGTGGTTTCTCCTAGATTGGTTAGGTGTCGCTTGGGATCCTCCGACATGATGTGGAGTTGAACCAAGAAGTTTGTAAGGGCAAGGAGATCGCCTACTTAATGAAGATCTACCCAGGTGAGGCAAGTCCTTCGTGGACGTTGGGCAGGGTGGGATAGACAAGGTTGCTTTTTCATGGACCCTTCATTGGTGGAGCCCTCCTTGGACTCGCGCACCCGTTACCTTTTGTGGGTTGAAGTCTCCATCAAGGTGGATGTACAATAGCACGACCTACCGTAACCACGCCAAAAATCTCTGTGTCCCCATTGCGTTTGCGTTATCCAATCCCTTCTCTTTACTTAAAAGTGCAATGTTTTATTTTCCGCTGCTATACTCTTAGACTTGCATGTGTAGGGTGTTACTTGACTTGTCATAATTGCTAAAATCCGCCTACAACTAAAATTGGGAAAATGTTAGGCTTTATTGGGTCAAGTAGTTTAATCACCCCCTCTAGACATACTTTCGATCCTACAAGTGATATCAGAGATTTGGTTTCCGTAAGCCTTGATTTCCAATGCTTTTTTTAATCATAGCCTTGGTTTCACAACCTAGGAGAGTATGTCATCTAGTGAGGGTAATTTTCACCATAGAGGTCCTTATTTTGATGGCACAATTTTTGCTAGTTGGAAGCATAAGATGAAAATGCACATTCTTGACCATAACCCTGTTGTTTGGGCTATTGTTCATATTGGCTTGCAAGGTGAATTCTTTGAGGAGGGTAAAGAACCAGATCATGAAGCTACCGCAGAAGAATTGAAGATGTTGCAATACAATGCTCAAGCTTGTGATATTCTCTTGAATGGTTTGAGCCCCAAGGAATTCAACAAAATTAGCCGCCTTGAGAATGCAAAGGAAATTTGGGAAACTTTGGTTGATATGCATGAAGGTACCGAGTTCATCAAGGAATCCAAGTTGGATGTGCTTCAAAGTCAACTTGACAAGTTCAAGATGCAGGATGGTGAAGGAGTCACCCAAATGTACTCTAGGCTTGCTCTCATCACAAATGAGATTGCTAGCTTAAGAAGTGAAGAGATGACTGACAAATTCATCATTAAGAAAATCCTTAGAGCCTTGGATGGAAAATATGATACCGTGTGCACATTGATCTATATGATGCCCAACTACAAAGATCTCAATCCCACGGAACTCATTGGTAGAATTGTTGCTCATGAGATGTCACTCAAGGATACAGAAGAGCTCCACAACAAGTCAAGTGGTGCTTACAAAGCTTCAAGTGATGCTCCTACAACATCAAGTGACAAGCTAGTCTCCAGTGAAGAATTGAGCTTAATGGTGGAAAACTTCAACAAATTCTACAAGAGTAGAAGCAAAGATAGAAGCTGCAAGTCAAGGTCCTATAATGAGAAAAGATCTTCTAGTCATGACTGAAATTGTTACAATTGTAGAAGACTCCGATACAACTCAAATGAGTGTATGACTCCCTACAAGAAAAGAGAAGACTCACCAAAAAGGAGAAGTAGAAGAGATGAATCACCTCAAAGAGAAAGAAGGAGTAGAGATGATCATTATGAACGAAGGCCTTTTCGAAGAAGCAAGGATTTGGAAAGGAAAGACAAGTCATCAAAGAGCTACACAAGATGAAGACATCAAGCTCATGTCGGTGAATGGCTTTCCGGTTTTGACTTCGAAAACTACTCCTGGAGAAGCTATCACTCCAACTCCGAATATACTCAAGATGAAGGTGTTGCTAGACTTGCTCAGGTATCATCCAACTCCCGTGACATATCTCCAAATGAAGGAATTGGAAGATATTTCATGGATAAAGGTCCTAAGGGAGTTATAGAGAAAGGTTTTTACAAGAGCCTTGTAGGGAGTAAGCAATTTGAGGACATTGTACGCAAGCAAGGAAGGCACCAGAAGAATCAAGGTGTTGGTTTTGAACGAAAGTTTAATGCCAATGGAGTTGAATGGGAAGAAAATCAACATGCCAAGACGAAGTTTGTTCCTCAACAAGAGAAGTATGACCCCACTTCTTTTGAGGGAACACAAGCTCAAGATGATCTTCCACCATAAGACCACAAGCTAAAAGGCAAGGACAATCTTCAAGAAGAGATTGACTCATTTGAAGAAGCACCTAAATCCATGGTCAAGTGGGTTCCCAAGACTTCATCAAGCTCTACTTCATCAAGTTCAACTACAACTCCAAGGATTCCCATCAAGTTGATGTGGGTCCCAAAGAAGAAGAACTAGAGTGTTCTTGAGGGTGAATCCACCAACATACTTCACTCATATTCATTATGGCAAGGACTTGTGCAATCAACTTTCACATCTCGCACTAGTTCATGGAGTCACAAACCCTATTGTTGGTAAGACAAGGGACAAGGTAACTCAATGCATTCATGGACATCATCATATGTGCAATTCACTCTATGTCTACGGATATCCTTGTATTTTCCTTGTCGGACTAACCCATGTAGGCATTGAAAGTGCGCAACTCCAAAGGATTGCCCCAAACTCTTGACGGACTACATCAACATTGAGCATCCACATCTTCACTATCTACATGAAGTCATCATCAGAAAAACCCAAGGTTAGTTCATCGCTCTTTGGGGGGGGGGGGATATCACATCAAACGGGAGCTTTGCTCTAAAAATTGAGCTAAAGCAACTCTAATGGTGTGAACACATTTATGCTTTATGTAAAAGTGGTAACCCCACTTGAGCTTAAACGATGAGTATGACCTATGATCAAATGTTATCATTTGACTCCTAAGTCAATATACTCATATATAGATGAACTAGTCATCGCCAATTGCTTGATAGGTGCTAGAATTGGTTGTACATGTTTGATACATATTTCATTTGCCATTTATTGTGTGAGCATGTTGGTTTGCATGTTTTCTTCATTTGAGCACATCCATTTGTTGTTTTGATTGTCTTGGTATTTCTGGCCAAGCGGATGTACAAGAATGCCTAAGCACCTTCTTTAGCTATCTATGCTTTCTTGTCTCAAATTCTGTTCTTGCTACCTCACAAAAATTGAACAAGTCTTTTTCTAACCCTCCAGGTGAGGTGCACTCGGACCCATCAATTTGAAAGGTCTGAACTCCAAAACCTTCAAATTTGTTTCGATGTGACCAATCCACTCCTACTCGGGATCAACGAAACTGTTTGAGTGATGTGAGTTTTTGATCTCGGTGTAACCGATTAGACCAACTTGGAGCCACCGATATGCTGTAACTGCTCGCAGTCACACGTGTTGGTGCCACTGATAGCAGCTGGGTATATAATCCCGCGGGTCCCATACGGGTGAAATTTCTCAAATGTCACGACTCCCACACCCCCTCTGCTGCAATCATCATCATCTCCAGACTTCGCCATTGCGTCCAACACGCCCTCGCGGGTGGACTCCGCCGCCATGAACGAAATTCCTTCCCTTCATTGCCGCCGTAGAGGATTTGCATTGAGTTAGGGTAAAAATCCCGCCCCCTTATGCCTCTATTTTTCTAATTTAGTGCACTAGGGATTCTCCATTATTGTTTCTATGTATGAAAGATTCCTGTCCAACAAGATAAATTCCGTAGATTAGTTCCAATCAAAAAAATTAGGGTTAAGTTTCTGCCGAAAGCATCTTAGACCGACATAATTGAAATTTTCGGAGTCACCGATTTGGCCTTGGCCATTGCACTAGTACATCTCGGTGCCACCGAGAAGTACGAATCGGTGAGACCGAAAGTAAAGTTTCAATGAAACCCTAGAATCTCGAAGACACCAAACCAGATATCGGTCTGACCGAAATGGTGTGTTTTGGTTCTGTTGAGTGCTTCGGTATCACTGAGATGATCAACTCGGTGGATACGAAATGCATTCTGTGAAAACTCGAAACTAAGATTTGAACTCAATTTTTTTTGAAAAATATCTGCATTTTGTGATGACTCATCTACTCTGCCCACACCATCTTTTCACAGGGTCAGTTTGCAAGATGTCAAAAGCAAGTAATAGTCAGAATGTCTCAGAACAACATGATGATCTTAGTTCAAACTTTAGTCCCGTGGGAAACTACTGTGAAGGAAAAAGAAGCTCACCAGAACTGCCCAAAGCTGCTACAAGAACAAGGAAGAAGAGAACCTCATATGATGAGGATGATGACTTTATTGCAAGTGAAGCAACGTCAAAGAAGAAGGAAGTGCTGAGAAAGGAATATGGTACATCTGCTAGTATAGACCAACTACCAAGGATAGAACTGCAGCAAGGAAAGTCCCTTTCTCCAAAGCAGACAAAGCCACATCTCCTAAAGAGACCATGACTTTTACACTTGAGGAGCCAACTGACTCAAAGACAAAAGCTGCAGGAAATAAGAACAAGAGATCAAGGAAGACAACTACTCGTGTTATTGGCAAACTGTCCATGGTTGAAGATGAGGAGGAGGAACCAGCAGCTGATGCACCCCCTGCCAAGATTCAGAAGCTCATGTCTGATGTTATAAAGTTTGCTGCCCCCTCCAAGTCCAAGTCCAAGCCCAAAGTTTCAGCTCCTAAGAGGTCTACAAGAAACATTTCTGCTAGTGAGAAAAACAAGGCCTCAGTGCCCGAAGTTGAAGCTGATGATGAGCCACTAGTGCTCATAAAATTGAGACCCAAGATTCCAAATCATGACAACGCTCATCCAGTTGCAGAGAACATGATGCCGAGGAAAGACGAAGGATTGCACCAATGGAGATTGTCAGATCCATATGCTGTAAAGAGAAGAACTGCTTGTGATTACCATTTGCACACTAGATAACAACAAGACTTCTATGAGATAGTGTTGCTTGATAAGAAACCAATTTTCAGTGATAAGAAGTGGGTGGACTGGAAGTACATTGGTGAAAATGAGACAACTTCCCCCATGTTCATGAGAGTTTCAAGCTTGCAGGTGTTGATGATTTTGTTGGGAGGAAGCTTACAAAATGGAATGATGAGATGATTATGCAATTCTACGCAACTGCTCATTTCTATCCAGATGGAAGGATAGTGTGTATGACTGAAGGACTTAGATACCAGTCGACCATCTCAGAGTGGGCTACTATTCTAATGCCCCTGAAGAAGAAGAGGAGGATATTGATGTCTATGCTAAGCCTAAGATGGACCAAAATTCCATGGCTAACATGTACAAGCCCATCCCAGAGAAAGATGTTGAGTCTCACAAGCTTGGTTCAGTCAAGCACTTGCTAGATGGTTTGGCTACCATCAACACTATATTGAGGCATACTCTTTTTCCCAAGTCTGGAGATCACAAGATGATCCGTGGCCAGTCCATCAACTTCCTGCACCTATTTGATACACAACAAAATTTCAAAGTGATGAGCCTTATAGTTGAAACAATCAAGAGAACCACAACTGACCAGAAGAGATCATGTGGATTTTCTCCCCACATTCAATTTGTCATCAACTCCAAGGTTGGTATGAGCACATATGTTCTTGGTCGTGATCATCTCGCTATATCCAGAGTTCAAGGATAATGTGGTGGTGATGGATTCTTCACACCCTACATCTGCTGAGGCACATGAGAGGATCCAGGTAGCTGCTGTAGCTAGAGCAGCACAGGAGGCATATGCACCCAATGCTCCTATTGCTAACCTCAAGACGAAGAACAACCAGATGACTTATCTGCTAGAAGCAACCCTGAGGATTGAGCGAAGTCTGGCCAATCTCACCAAGAACCAGGAGAGCTTAGAGCGGGTGGTTGAATCTAAGATATATGATCTTGATGTGAAGATATTGAGGTTCAGTCAGTTGTGACAAAGCGTAAGGATGATGTTGATGCTGCTAGAGCTGTTGTAGAGGATAGTGGATATGATAGACCGACGACTGACAGGTTCCAGACAGTGCCTACGACACCCAGGTCTACTACAGTACGTGCTGCAGACACGAGGATTACACATTCTGCACCTACCGCCACTACTACAGTGCCACCTCCAGTCTCTACTCCACAAGTTCAACGAACGTCAGATGAAGCCTTCATGGATGCACTTCTCTCAACGCCATCTACGCACACCAGAGCTGCGAGTAAGAGATCGCCTTTAGGAGCTACTGAGGATCGTTCCTAGAGAGACATATAGTGCTATACATATTTGAAATTTTAGGTACTTGTTGGCAAAGGGCGAGAATTTGTATACATCATTAGGTTGAGAGAGAGAGTGTGTGTGTCTCGCTTTTTCTCATTGTTTTTGCTTGAGTTTCTGCTACTATTTTTGTTTGATCAGTGCTACTTTGCTCGTTATGCTTATTATTTCTATGCGATACTTTGGTTATGTGTGGTTGATCATACTATGCTTCATGTGATGCTTATTGCTTATCCTTATCATTATCCTTGTATGATCATTCACTTGTTTCTTTTGGTGATGCATGCTTACTATTCCATTCATATCATTTTGTGCGCTCCACCAAGTTGTATGTAACATGGAAGAGTGACCCATGATCCTAATCGATTGTGCATTTGCATTCAAACACACATTTTAAATAATGCACAAATATAGGGGGAGCTCTTGCTTATCACATACTTCTCAAAGCGACGATGTATTTTCATTCATTTAATCATTTGTCGAAGCTTTATCTATATGTTGTCATCAATTACCAAAACGGGATAGATTGAAAGTGCAACTAATTCCCGGGTGGTTTTGGTCATCCATAACAACATATATCTCATTGAACTAATGTCCATTCAACTTAAATATTTCTGGATGTTCAATGACTAGAATGGAAAGGACTAGTGATTGTGGACCCCTCAAAATGCTAAGGAAATGGATTGGCAAAAAGCTCAAGACTCTTCATTTCTGGTTAAGTGATCAAAGATCACATTGAGTCCATAGGAAAGCCAATACTATTAAAATGGGATGATGTGTTGCTTAATGATCTATTTGCTCAAGTGCTTAGTGATATTGCTCCAAAACACTCAGACACTTTCTCCATACAAGTATGTCCAACCCTACATTCCAACTCGGCCCCACTGATATTTCCTATCCAGAGCCAACGAGTTCATCTAGACTTAGCCACCGCCAAACCCTAACAATTTGAATCGACCGACATGGCTCTCGGTCCCACCGAGATGGCCCTGCTAGCTCTCTGTTGCTTGTTGCAATTGCTTTGGTCCCGCCGAGAATTGCAATCGGTACCACTAAGATGGCTTGCCAAACTCTTTGTTACTTTATTGCTTCACTTCGGTCCTACCGAGTTGATGCAACCGGTGCCGCCAAGACGAGTTTTTCCCTAAGCCATTGCACACCGGTCCCTCTGAGTTGTTCCCGTTGGTCCCACCGAGATTCCTAACGTTCATATTTTTAGACAGGATGGTGCCACCGAGATTTCCGATCGGTGCCACCGAGATTTCCGATCGGTGCCACCGAGTTGGGTCAAAAGTGTGTAACGGTTGGATTTTGTGTGGAGGCTATATATAACCCTCCACCCCTTCTTCCTCTTTGAGGAGAGCCCATCAAAACGTGCCTACACTTCCACGATTCATTTTTTGAGAGAGAACCACCTACTCATGTGTTGATATCAAGAGATTCCATTCCTACCATTTGAACCTTGATTTCTAGCCTTCCCCAAGTTGCTTTGGGACACAAATTTTTTGTCAACAAAACTTCACAAGATTGATAGCAACTACTCATAAGGATGCATAGAGGCTATATTAATGTCGGATTTCGGGATCCAGCAACCCTTGAGAGGTTTGAACTTTGGGGTGCGTGCAGAGATCTCAACCTGCCCAGCCTGCCTACTCGCGATCCTCTCTAGCATAACGCGTCGAGCTCAAAGAGACACAAAGACACAGAGATTTATACTGGTTCGGGCCACCGTTGTGGTGTAATACCCTAATCCAGTGTGGTGTGGTGGATTGCCTCGAGGGGCTATGGATGAACAGGTACACTGGATGAACAAGCCTCCAGATGAGAGGTGTTCTTGAGCTGGTGTGGTGCTTTACTTGCTCTAGTTTCGGTCTGATCCGATCCCCTCCCTATGGTGGTGGCTACTCCTATTTATAGTGGCCTTGGTCCTCTTCCCAAATATGAGCGGGAAGGGATTCCACAATAGCGGGATTTGAAAGGGGACAAGTAGTATAGTCTATCCTGACAAAAGTAGTCTTCGCCTGCAAAAAGCCTCTGGCTGTGATGCCGCGGTGGGCTCGTCGATGACCTCCGTCCTGGCGGTCCTGGTCTTGTTGCACCAGAATGGCAACCTTTGGCTGATTGCTCGGGACTCCGCGCATACGGCTTGCCTCCCTTGCACCAAAGAGGAAACCTGCACTCTGTGCCCGTCTAGCACCCGCCTGGCCTTGGTCGTCATGGCTCATGTCAGCTGAGCCACATGAGGTAGCTTGCATAGAACTCTCCGCCCCTCAGGAGCCCTCCTGAGGAGGCTGCTTCCTTCGGGGGCCTTGGCGTCGTCTGCCTCACGAGGCTTGGCCCCTCGCGAGGGTCTTGTGGTGTTGGTGTTTAAGCTAGGCCGTGCCAGGCGGTTGGTGGAGTCACACGGTGGGCCGCAGGCAGGCAGGACTGGATACCCACAAATTCAGGACGCCGACAGTAGCCCCCGGTCCCAAGGCGCGCTCAGACTTGGCTTCCAGGCGAAGCCAAAGGGGAAGTGTGGAGCACCACGGTTCCTAACCGCCTGTGGCCTTGATGACGCGTGGCGATTGATTGGACGTGGGAGACTCCGTTTCCCCACGCTGCCTCGGCAACTATTCCCCTCTGACAAAAAGGGGTGCCGTCTGCCGCCAGGCTTTCATTGCTCCTTCTTCGTCTTGCTCCAGATCCCCTTCTCCCTGCAGCGGAAGAACCCACCAGATCTGCCAATTTTCCGCCAAATCTTCTGCTTGATGGCCGCTGAGAGGACCACTGCTCCTGCTCTGGCTACCGGCTCCGCCTGGTATGAGCCAGGGCTGCTGGCGCCCTACGTGACCGGGGATAAGGTCCAAACCACGCTCCTCCTGAAGGCGAGCAACGACAACGAGTGGGGGAAGACAGCACTCCGGGTCGCCACCGCTGCACGGGAGACTGCGGACATCAACTTCTTCCCCTTCTTCATGCACAACGTCTACTCGGGGCTGGTACCTCCATTCTCCCGCTTCTTCTTTGCCATCCTTCACCACTATGTTCTTCACGCGCTCCACATCCACGCCAACTCCATCCTCCTTCTATCCCTTTTTGCCTTTTACTGTGAGGAGTTCATGGGGGTGATGCCCTCTATGGCCCTGTTCCGACATTACTTCTACCTTCGCAAGACAAGCGATAATCTTGTTGGGGGCATTGGCTTCGTCGCGGCACGTGGTGGTAACGCAATCTCCTGCGCCGGGAAGAAGGTAGAGGATGCCGTGAAGAGGTGGGTTTTGATGGATGCCAAGAGCTCCCAGAGCTCGCTGAAGCTGCCAACCGCATTCCCTATTGCCTAGAAGTGGTGGCGTTCTGAGAAGATCACTGGCCCTTCCCTGATGTTGTTCATGAAGAAGATGGAGAAGGAGCTGAAGAGCGCGAAGTTGACGGGGGCCATGCTCATCAGGGAGTTCCTGAAGCAGCGCATCACGCCGCTTCAAGACTGCCCGCGACCCTTGTGGAAGCTTGGTGGTGATGATGACAAAAACCGCCTGAACCAAGATCCCCTTCCTGAGGAGGAGCTGAACAAGGTGTTGGTGTACCTGACGAGGAAGGATCTGAGCGACCCTCCAGAAGACTGGCTTCCATTATACTACCATCATGATGCCGATGAGGTTGTCGCGGCCATGCCTGTCTATGACGAGCTCAGGTTCGTGCGACTGGGGCCTTCCCCGCTGCCCACTTGTCTGGTGCACTTGTCCTCCGATGATCATTCCTCCGAAGCCACCTTGGATGAGATGGTGGAGGAATCCTCTGCCCTAGAGAAAAGGGAGCTTCTGCGCGACCTTCCTGATAATGATGATGACGAGCCCCTAGTGGTGGAGGTGCCGCGCCCTCCGGGGGTCACCACGGGATCTGGGGTGGCCTCCTTGAAGCAGCCCAAGCGAGCGGTCATGAATAAAAGCAGGACAACGTTGATTCCTCAGGGTAGCAGCCACCTTCACCGACACCGTCCCCGGCGACGCCAACCGCAAGCTCTCCTGCTCCCAAAAGTTCTGCGTCAACTGCTCCACCCCAGCGCCCGCTGCTGAGCATGAAGAGGAACTATGCCTTCGCGGGCCAGTAAGTTTTTCCCTTAATCTTGTTTGTTGATCCTTGGAGCGATACTTAGCATCTTCGCCTGTCGTTAGGCAGCAATCGTCGAAGAAGCAGAAAGAGGGCCCGGAGGTTGCTGTGGCCGCAGGCGCTGAAGAGGCTGCTGTGATCCTGGTGAAGGAGAGTGCTGCTACCCCCGCGGCTCCAGAGGTGACGCCATCTCCGGAGGACGTGGGTGCCCGTCCTCAGGAGGTGCCGATGCCCTCAGCAGGCCTAACTCCTCCAGCACCCAGCCTTGCCACGACTGCTGAGAACAACCAGCCTCCGGAGCCCCCGGTCCTTCTTGAGGCTGAGGTTTCTTTTGCCTTGGCGCTGAGGGCGTCTCCTCCCTTGCCCAGCGTGTGGCTGAGTCATGGTGCTCCTGCTCCCTCCGGGACCCTGGAAGAGGCAAGGGCGGCACTGGACCTCCTGCATGGTGAACTCCAGGGCCCGGATTGTCGTTCGATGCAAGGACGCCTGGGGCGGATCTCTGGTTGGCTCAAGGCTGATGCGTCTGTTCGCGTGGCCTGGGGTTCCGCGAAAGAAGCCCAGAATGCACTCGAGGTGGCTACCATGGCTCACGACCTAGCGCGGAAGGAGTCCACAGAAGCCGAGGACCGGTGCTGAGCGGTGGAGGCTGATCTGAAGGCTCTCCAGGACCGGCAGGCCGCCTAGGCCAGCCAGCTCCAGGAGCATGAGGAGAAGCTGAAGGCCTGGGAAACTGTCGTTGCCAACCAAGACGCTGAGGTGAAGAAGATGGCCTTGGAGCAGGCTGGAGAGCGCGATCGCCTGACAGAGCTGAAGGAGGAAGTGGAGGCAGCCCAAGCGGCCCTTGGCAAGGCCAAGAAGGTGGCCGCCATGGAGCGCGACACCCTTTCTTCCCTCGAGGCACACTGCCACAAGGCCCAAAAGGCGCTCTTTGGAGATGATCCCTCGAAGAAGGCAGTGGCGACGACCCCAAGAAAGAGAACCCTGTTGTTCTTCTGCCTGAAGTCGTGGCGGTGCTCGAAGATGCTGTCGACGGGTTTGCCTCCTTTGTGGAAAGCAAGGCGCGCTTACTTTCTTCCTCGGCTCTTACATGCGTCTTCAGCCATCTTTATCTCTAGGATGCTAGCTTCAACCTCTCCTCCTTCCTTGCTCCGGTGGACTCCGACTCCCAAGATGCTGCTGCTGCCACCGTGAAGAGCTTCATGGATGCCATGCTGAGCAAGTTCCTGGTCGTTGACCCCCTGACTGAAGCTGGTGGGATGGGCGACGCGCCTGGCGATGAGGCTCTGCTGGCGAGCGGTGGCGATGCCCAAGTCTGAAGAGGTGGCCCGACGATTCCGCTTTTCCTCGTTTGTCTTGTATCATGCAACAGGCCTTTGGGAATGTGTTTAAAACTATTTGCTTGGAACAATATGTCTTGTAATAACTAGATTATGCTCCTTCGGCTTTTCCGTTTGCTTTGTTGTTCTGCGTCGGCAGAGCCCAGCCCCGCGCGTACCTTAGCCATCGTTGGGTCGTCCGGATCACCAGGACGAGCCCAAGAGGTGAGGGGCTATGTGACCAGTTAGGCTCCTGATTCGCGATGCTCAGGAGTCCTCCTTGACGTGCGGACAACTTAGGAAAAGATGCACGGGCAAGCCTTGGTGTTCTGCGTCGGCAGGTCCCAGCCCCACGCATGCCTCAACCGTCGTTGAGTCATCCAGATCACCAGGATGATCCCAAGAGGTGAGGGGCTACGTGACTAGTTACGCTCCTGAGTCGCGATACTCAGGAGTCCCCCTTGACGTGCGAACGGCTTGAAAAGAAGGGCGAAAACATCGTCCTCGCGTTCTGTTTCGGCAGGGCCCGGTCCCACACATGCCTCAACCATCGTTGAGTCGTCCGGATCACCAGGACGAGCCCAAGAGGTGAGGGGCTACGTGACCAGTTAGGCTCCTGAGTCGCAATGCTCAGAAGTCCCCCTTGACGTACGAATAGACCATCCTACCTTTTCCTCGCCGAGCTCTCGCTCGGGAGGGGTGCGTGAAGACCAGGCCTGTGAGGCCTGGCGAGGTGGGGTACACCAGGCGTGACCTGAGCGTAGCCCCTGTGCCCAGCCCCCTCGCGCTACCTTCCCGAGGGAGAGCAGCGCGGTGAGGCTAGTCACTGAGCCCGGAGACTCCCTGAGGTTAATGCGGCCGTGAGGCCACCTCCAGTTGTTTATCACTAGCACGGAGCATAGCGCTTCCGCTCCTGCACGGGCATAGCTGCTCCTCGGTAGTGTCGATGGCCAGCGCAGAGCATGGTGCTTCCACTGGTGCGTGGGAGGGGGCCCCCTTTGAGGAGAGCCCCCGGGGCATGAACAGCCCCGCCCTAACACGTGTCTTGCACGACATGGCTAGAGGAGGTGTATATGGGCACCCGTGAGCTAGCACGGGACTCACGAGGCCCTACCTCAAGGCGGGTTGCGCCTGGTCTTGATTGGGGGTGCTTGAATTGGTCCTGCGAGATGGTTAGGCAGCCTGCGCCAAATGAGTTTTCTAAGGTTATCGCATGAGAAGGCAAGACACCAACAACCCCAGGAGGTGATGTGAACGGGACCGGCCTGCCAGACAAAGCTCAGCCGCTGGATTTATCGACGTTGCAGGGACGGACCCAAGTACAGACGTCGTGCCCAGTCTTCTCATGCAATGATCCTGAAGAAAAACAACCGGCACGCGGTTCCCGTGGCCACGGGGGCACCAGGTCGCACGCCCTTACTCATCCACCCGTGATTAGCTCATGCGAGAACAATGCACCAAGAGCCACGGAAGGTGACGTACACGAGAGCTAGCCCGTGAGCCAAAGCTCAGCTACTTGGGTTTAGCGATGCTGCAGGGACAGATCCGAGAACAGATGCTGTGCCAGTCCTTAATCATGAGGCGGTCATGTGAGGGCTTGCAAGGGCGCGAGACATTCTTAGCAATGAAGCGCCGGTCAGGTAGTCAATAATTCAAAAGTAACTTGCAAGGGACTGTAACTGGCTTTGATAAATGCAGAAGGGATACATGCCATGGGGATGGACCCACACGGCCTGGGGATAATGCAGCCCGAGGGGCGCCCCCAAACTGAACGAGCTAGAGAGATGTCACCTGGTACCGTTGCTGAAAGGATTGTCGAAGTAGCCAAATAAAAATGTGTGCCACTAAAGCCGTTCCTCATGAGCCGCTCTGGTGCCGAGCCTCGAGAGACTCGGAGGGGCCGAGAGGCTCCTGAAGGCACTCCTCCATTTCCGCCAGGAGCGCCTGGTGCCTGACCTTGCAGGATGTATGAGCGTCCCTTATGCAGCGCTAGAACACCTCAGCCGCGCCCGCCAGGCCAAAAGGCATGCAGATGTAGCTGTGAGGCGGTCCCTTGCATCGGCCAACACGAGACGGCCACATGAGCTGCAGAGACATGGCCCGGTTGAGCCTGGGGATGTTGATGCAGACGCGAAACTCCTTACCCTTGCTAGGGCAGTGAGCTGCGCCACGCGGCAGGCGACGATTGCCTTGCAGAACCCTTCCTTACCGAATCTCCTCGATTGCCTTGCTGATGAACTCCTGAACGACTGGTGCCTCATGCCTGCTGCCTTCTCTTGGGAAGCGTGCTCTGAAGAGCGCCTCCACATGGCGCCCAAGCGCCACTCTCGCGATGTTAGCTAGATCTGAGGCCCTCCAAAGGAGAGCCCCTGAGCCCAGACTGAGAGGGGCACCGGGCGCGCCTTCCTATGCGATGGGTGAAGGTGCCTCGTCCGGAGACACGAGGCTCAGCGCCGCGCCCTCGAGCGATGCTCCCTCACGAAACCCTTGTCCCACCTGCAGCTTCTTTGTCTTGGGGGCGACCTCAGGAGGGAGGGCGCCGTCCTCGTCTTTGGGGTTCTCAACTACTGCAGCTTGGAAGGCGCGCTCGAGGGAGCACACTGCATCCTTCTCCTGACAGGCGACTGTGATGACGCCGCCACTTCCTGGCATCTTGAGGATGTTGTAGCCATGGTGCGTGGCCGCCATGAACTTGGCTAGCGCTGGGTACCCTAGGATGGCATTGTAGGGCAGGTGGATGTCGGCGACGTCGAAGTTGATGAGCTCGGTGTGGTAGTTGTTGTGCTCACTGAAGGTGACGGGGAGGCGAACCTGCCCGATCGGGTGTGTCGATCCGTCGGTCACTCTGAGAATGGCTTGGTGGGGTGAAGCTGGTAGTATGGCACCTGGAGCCTGTCGAACGTCTGAATGGAGAGAACATTGAGCCCTGCTCCGCCATTGATGAGGGTCTTGGTGATGGTCACGTTGCTGATGATGGGGGAGTAGAGCATGGGGAGAGCGCCTGCGGTGGCCGCACACTTGAGCCGGTCCGAGGAGTCGAAGGTGATGGCGCACTGGGACCACTTGAGAGGGCGAGTTGCTTCAGGCTTAGGGAGCATTGCAGTCACTTCGCGCGCGAACTGCTTGAAGACGCGGTGGGAAGCCGGGGCCTGTGAGCCACCCAAGATGCAGGCAATTGCCCGAGGCTCCTGGAAGCCCCCAGCCCCCTTGTCCTGGTGGTGATCTTCGTTCCTTCTTGGCGGTGGAGGCAGAGGAGGCAGGGCAGCGTTGTCCTGAGGGCGGTCCTCACGAGGCTGCTCCCTCTAGTTGCCCTCGCAAGGCTGGTCCTGCCAGCGGTCCTCACAAGGCTAGTCGCGCCACTCTTGACAGCGGTCGCGTCCGTCCCAACGCCCTCCACCTCGGCCACCCCGAAGCCCCGAGGTGTCAAATCACCCTCCGGGGCCATGAGGTGGGGACAACCCACCAGGGCGCGCCAGAGTGGGGCGCCCTGGTGTCTTGTGCCCAGCCAGGGACCCCCTCCGGTGGCTCTTGGCTCCAATATTTTTCTTTTATTGTAAAACAATTCTCCAAAAAGTTTCGTTCCATTCCGAGAACTTTTATTTCTACACAAAAACAACACCATGGTAGTTCTGTTGAAAACAACATCAGCCCGGGTTAGTTTCATTCAAATCACGCAAATTGGAGTCCAAAACAAGAGAAAAAGCGTTAGGAAAAGTAGATACGACGGGGACGTATCAAATCACCCTCGATGTTTCACGCTTGAGGTGTTGCACGATAGAGTCGTATCGGGAGTGGTGAAGGAGGAATCACCCTCGATAAACCACGACCGATTAGCTACACTACAAAGTTATCATCAGGAGTGCTTTACAAGGTATCACCCTTGACACTCGATAGTAGCTCTGCAGAGTCGTACAACTAAAGGGGGAGTCAGGTGTTGTGTCAGGCCCTGGACGTCGATCACGTTGATTGAGCCATTGATGATGAAGCAGGGGCAACTGGGACGAGGTGAGGGGTCACTGATGGATCACGAACCAACCTATACTAAGCAGTTTAGGATAAGCATGTAAGGTACAATAGCAGGTTACAAAAGCAGGCTATGCATCAGATATAGGAGCAATCAATTATAGTAGCAAAATCTAATGCAAGCATGAGAGAGAATGGAATGGCGGTATCGGTATGATCCGGGGGGGGGGGGTTGCTTGCCTGCAAGCTCTGCTGGATGGGAAGAAGGGTCATCATCGACGTAGTCGATCATAGTGGCATCAACAACAGTCTCGGGGTGGTTACCGGAGAGAAGAGGGGGAAGAAACAATAAATATAAAGCACATAGGTGTAACACAGATGCATGACACGACAACAGGGAGTGCTACAGGGTGATCTAATGCGCTGCTACATGATACGAGTGAAGGGGGAAAACATTCGGGAATGTTTTCCCGAAGTTTGCATTTTTCGGACAAATGAGGCATAGGGGAACGGTTCCATGATCGCTATGCTAGGGGCATGTGACAGAAAAACGGAGTGCATATTCGGATTCATTACGTTTTTATAAGCAACTATCATATATAACTTATTTTCATCTGAATTATAGATTATTTTATATTAATTTTCAAAGTTTTATTGATTTTTTGTGATTATTTCAATTATTTAAATCGACAAAAAGGGGGAACTGACGCCAGCATGGCGTCATCACTGCATCAGCGGTCAACTGACCAGCTGACTAGTCAACAGGGCCCATGCGGGACCCACCAACAATGACTGGGCGATACCCTGTCAGCCGTTGACTGAGTCAACAGGGCCAGCCGGGGCCCCTGGGGCCCACCGATCGGTGACACTAGGGTGGCCCCAGGCCAGGCCTCGTCAGGGCGGCCAGCACCTCATCACCGGTGATGTCGAAACACGATGGAGGGGTCGGGCTGGCGTCAGAAAACAGCTATGGGGCACCATTTTGTGCGTGCGAGGGCGCGTTCGAACGAGCGGACGATGCCATGTCAATCTGTGGTGGAGGCGTGGCCGGACGTGGCTCCAATCAACGACAACTCAGCTCTCGTCGGTGGCACTGGAGTTTGGTTGCGGTGGATTCCGACGAAGCAGGGCATGATGAGCGGCGGGGTTAGGTGCGTTGGGTTGCTGGGGAGGTGCTGAGCACGACAGTGGCTCGCACAAGACAAAAAGGTTACCGGGGATATGCTAGCGACGAGCTCGCGTGGTGGTGGTTCGGCCTCGAGTGGAACAGGGTCTAGGGGGCGAACGGCGTGGCGCATAGATAGGGGAAGGAGCGGGAGGCTCACCAGGTGCCTGTAGAGGAGCAACGCGGGCTCGGGGGAGGCTCGAGGTGGCCGGATTCATCGATGGAGTGTGTCAGAGCCGAGGAAGAAGAAGACGAGGCAGGCGCTCCGGTGGCTCCGAGCTCAAAGTCGAGGGCGCAGATGACGTAATGGAGCTCGGTGCAGCTCGTGGACTCGACGGATGGACGGGAGGGGGGGATCCAAACAAAGAGGAGTGTTATTGTACATGCTACAGTGTGGACCGTAGCACATTGTTTTTTATGGCCATATCACCACATTGTTTTCTACTACTGGTTCACTGGGCTACCGTGGTTCGCACTGCTGGTTCACTGGGCTGCCGTGGTTCGCACTCCTCCGACCTGAGTAGTACATAGTATAGTACTAGTATATATCGCATCATTCTTTGCTCCTTCTTACTACTCCGACATGTGGGAGAGCCAGTATCCGGGTCGACATGTCATGCACCAGATTAGAGCGTGGAACGGAAGGGGGGCATCACCCCGGTCGGAGCGCGAGTAATTCATGACTATAGTGAGTGGTCATATCACAAGTCTTTCTAGCAGTAACGCGCTGTAAAATCACACAGCCCCACTCGCTCACCCTCCTCGCCTCTCTGTCAAACCGCCTACCAGAAAACTGCCGCGCGTACTGCCCGGGAAAAGCCCCGCCCTCAACTTTTAACTACGCGAAAATAGTTCAAGCTTGTTCGTTTTATATAAATACAGTACTTACTGTATGTTTATTCACCCGTGGGGTTGTTCAATGAATGGAGGGGCGGGGAGCACAAGTGAACAATACTGTAGTACTACTAGTAGTAAGTAGGAGTCGTACAGTAGTCACCTTAAATAGAGAGTTTCTTTTCTTTAATGCCACATACACAAATTGAAACGCTTGTTGCGGAGACAAAAAATATAATCACTCCACTATATATGGACGCAGGGGCCTGAGCGCTTGCTTTACTAGGGTTGCTCTCTTCATTCTCTCATCCTCTCCAGATATAAACAAGATAGCGGTAGCGACATTTTCTCTCTGCTCACGCTGGTCACAGATCCGGCCGGATCCCTTCGGCCGGTGTGTGTAGAGGACTAAAAGGTGCATCGTTCACGCGGTCATCGCCGCCGAGGGAGGAAACCCACAACTGCTGGAGGGGCCCGATCCTCTGCCCGTGCCGTTCTCTCCGACACAACACCAGCTCGGGAGGTCCTCCGACCCTTCTTCCTCCCTGCCGTATTGTCCGCAGATCCGACCTGCCACCACCAACATCCCGACGACCCTCAGGTATAAGTTCTTCGAAAGCGGCCTTGCTCTACTGCCCCAGCTCCCCACGTGTCTACATGTGCATCTTTTTCTACTCCCATCAGCTCTTCCAAAGCCACCTAAATTTTTAGTATTATTAGAGGTAAAGCTACTTCATGCATTTGAATCTAGGGCTTTGTTCAAACAACGAAGAAAGGGGGGAAGTTGTAGCATGAATCTAGGACTTGATTCAAAGAGGAAATAATATGGTGAAAGTAGTAGAGACCGGATACCCAACCGATCTCTTGGTTAAAAAGAGAAATAATGGGAAAACGCAGTACAAACTGGATAAGGAACAGATCTATATTGGTTGAAAAAAGGATAGAAAGTGGCGGCTGGTGGAAAAGTCAACAGAGTATGTCCAGGATTAGATTTGCTGCCATCACATAGTAAAAGGTCTCCAGGATTAGATTTGCTGCCCTCACATAGTAAAAGGTCTCAGGATTAGATTTGCTGCCCTCACATAGTAAAAGGTCTCAGGATTAGATTTGCTGCCCTCACATAGTAAAAGGTCTCCAGGATTAGATTTGCTGCCCTCACATAATAAAAGGTCTCCAGGATTAGATTTGCTGCCCTTCACATAGTAAAAGGTCTCCAGGATTAGATTTGCTGCCCTCACATAGTACAAGGTCTCCAGGATTAGGTTTGCTGCCCTCACATAGCATGAACAAACTCGGCATCACCACTTTATGCCTCCTTGTAGGTACATTGTGCTGATACGTCCACTGTCGCATGTCCTTATACAAACCTTTTGCTGTTGTTAATGTAAGGGCGCATGTAAAATGAAGCGATCACATTGTTACCTTAGGGACATGTCTAACCAGTGTTATTGTTAATCTAATGCCTCTAGTGATAAGATGCAATTAAACTATGTTACAAATGGCACTCCTGCTGTTTCCCCCAGTATGATAAGTAAGTTGCTCCTTTATGCTGCAGAGTGTCCTGGTGTCCCCACAGTCCGATGCCCTTAAACCAACTCTTTAGCTGCTGTTGATTTACTGTGTCTGGTAAACAAGCAATGCCACCATTAAAGTAATACCATATTTGAGGAATCTCATTGTTGATCGTAATGCTTCTGGTAACATGAAGCATTGCTGACGTTTTAAAATTTCTACTGTCCTTGCGTGATTGCCATGAACATAATTAAGATGCTTCTTTTCATTTTGTATATGTTTCATATATTCTTATTGACCAGCAACTGTTTACTTTCTATCTTTTTGTGCATTTAGGGATATCCATTTCACCTTGTTGCTATTGTGACCTTTTGGTGAACTACACAAAACACTTTTTTTGGAATGAGTGTCTTGTGCAGTTCAACTAAAATGTCACGTGGGCAACATCTCTCAATTTTGGTGGAACTGCACAAAATGGTGATTGGACTTTCCAAAATCTCCGTCAAGTTCTGCCGGTAATCTCGTGCAACATTTTTTAGCCTTTGCAAGATGGAGCCGTCACTGTCACCACAATGGCACTTTATTTTAGCGGAACTGCACAAAAGGATAAGAAAATTATAGTTGCACCTTACATGAGCCGGACAACCAACCTTAATGTTCCTCAATTTTAGTGCAACTACTAAAGAAGAACCTGCCAGCTCACAAGAGCAAGTACTTCTTGCTAGCTGAATGATGCAATCTTTGCTTCATTTCAGGTGAACTGCAGAAAAAGGCACATGAATTGAATCATGGAACTCCAGGCAGACCTCATCCAAGTATAGCTGGAGGTTGAGTTCAAGGAGGCCGCTATTAATGTGAAATCATGCTCTGCTGTCTCCTTGTTTGTGCTATGCAAACATGCTGTGCAAACAGGAATACTCAACTACAGATGTTGTGATGGTCAAGAGCATTCGCCAAGTTCTTCGATTGTATGACCTGGCTAGCCAAGATGGATTTAATCCCGATATTCACTTTATCAAAAGGCTCTAATGGGTTGGTTCTGAATCTTGCAAGCTGGGAATCAGTGAGAGGTGTAGGCATCTTTGTTGTACTTATTATTTGAATCTTATTTGTTGGTTCTGAATCTTGCAAGCTGGGAATCAATGAGATGTGTACGCATCTTTGTTGTACTTATTATTTGGATCTTATTTGTTGGTTCTGAATCTTGCAAGCTATGAATCAATGAGATGTGTAGGCATCTTTGTTGTACTTATTATTTGGATCTTACTTGTTGGTTTTGAATCTTGCAAGCTAGGAAACACAGCATGATGATGCAGAGGACAACAACCATAACAAACAGTTCAAACTTGGTAGTATTATCTTTGTGAAAGCGCGACAAATGTGTTGATTGTGTGCGTCCTGAGAATAATAATTCTAATTGTTGTGCATGTTGATCCTGTGGCACTGATAGAACGAGCGAATGCATTGCTTGTTTTAAGTATAAATTTCTATTAAAGCTAATTAAATTTAAGTAAAGTGACCACTAACTCCTGTTATTACAGTACCAATACAGACCCGCTCGTGAACCGACGTGTGTCTGGAGTAGGTTTCTTAATGGAGGCGTTTCAATGCGCCGAGGGTGCATCTTCTACCGGGCGTGCAGCGGACGAGGGAGGGGTAGTAACTGTTGTCGCCTATACACACTCAGCTTACTGTTGAATCCAGTTCCCCAAGAGCTGAAAAACAAACTGCTGTCGCTTCCTACACACTCGTTCACTCGAAGAGACTCCAATGGCGATCCGAGGGGTGAGCCTGCTGGATATGGACTTCAGCAAGGAGTTCCCCTTTGAGTTCGCCGTTCGGTCGTATGGCTGCACCAAGTTGAATGTGATGTACACCAATGATACGGACTCGGTGAAGCTCTGCTTCGCCTCAGTCCTATGGCTGCACCAGGTTCTGGAGCATTCGTCCGTTTCATCGGCACCGCCGACTGCACCTTCACTACGGTGGAGAGAAGGAAGAACACGACGATTCGGCCATCTGGTGCAACAAGCTTGTCGACATCCATAAGCAATACAAGATCATCAGCAACAGGCAGGAGAAGGACTCCGTGGTTGACCTCGCTGAGACCATCATCGACCCCTGATACGCCAACATGAAAGAAGACGACCTGAACACGTGGGAGGTACCTCTGAATATAGCCTACATAACCTACGCGGCCAAGGACGCATACGCATGCTATGACATGTACAGGCATATCTTGGACATGAGGGCGTGTCTGCTTCTCGTAACCGACGAGTACACGGACAGCCGCAGTGTCATGATCAAGCGTGCCAGGAAGGTCTAGATGTTGTACTTTATCTATTTATAAGCACCTTTATCATTTGAGTGTTTCATGCATTAGCCTATGTGTCGTAATTATCTGTTTTGTCCGAAATATTTCTTTTAAGAACCCATTAACCTAATTGCTTTTTAGTGGCTATTTGCTTATGTATGTAAACTAGTTCACTTGTCCGTAAAAAAACTAGTTCACTCGGCTGCCGTGCTTTGAATCTCCTTTCTCCCAACATATTCCCCTCCTTAGGTGGACCTAGCAGGTCTCTGAATTTTCTCCCACTTTCTTTTTTGATGTAAACTGAGTTTTCTCCCAGTACTTTCCCCTAGAACCAACTCAACTGTCCCACGTCTAGCCTAAAAAATAATAATACCCCACGTACTATTAACTCATCAAATTAAAATGATATTTTATTTCGTAAGTTGAAAGTTCTTACAAAATAATAATAATAATTGTTTATATATAACTTGGCAAGTTAACTCCTAGTGATTGCATACATAAGCTTGCAAAGATTTTACTGACGTGCAATCATGTGTTTATGTTTTTATAACATTTCTCCGTCTAGGCCAACATGATATTTTCACCCAGCCCAGCAAGTCCGCGGATTTAGAGAAAAATGCTAATGGATTTAAACGGGCTGCATAGATGCTGGGCTGTTGGGCTGCAAATCTTTCAAGACGAGGCTGCATAGATGTCAGGCCTGTTGGGCTACAAATCTTTCAAGACGAGGAGAGCTTCATTCGGCTGGCCGAGAAAATGGCCTATTAGTAATGAGAAATGGGCTGTACATTTTTAAAACACATCAAACCGACAATTAGTTTCAAATATCTTTTTTTCATTTCAAGATTTTAAATTACATTAATTTTTATGCGTGGAGAATTTGTTGGATTTTATATTGATATACATTTATTTTTAAAATCAGTTTGAATGTGAGTCAAAATTTTGGGATTAAAAACAGTTCGGACCGCACCGAAATATGCAAAATTTCATATAATTTTTTAACCGTGGCCACAATATGGGCTGTAATGCTAACAAAAAGAATATGGGCTCCAAAAAAAACCTTAAGAATTAGCAAATGGGTTGTAAATTATTAGAAATAATGGCAGATGGGCTATATGATGTTTTCCACAGATTTGAGGCTTTCCTAAAAAAAGGTTGACGCAAAAGCAGTGACTGTTGGATGTCCATTGAACGGCCGTCGTGCTTCTTCAATCTCTGCTCTTCCTGCTCCAGCCGCTCAAACAAGCGCTGGTGGGACTGCCTGCTCCCTCCTCCCCGCAGCCGGCTGTGCTGCCGCGTAGGCCTCACCGCCCCCACCGTACTCCCATCGCTGGCCTAGCCATCCCTCTACTCACCCACACCTGCTGTTATTCTCCGGCGACGGCAGACGGACCAGTAAACCCTCGTACAGTCGTACTCCCCTCTGCGTGGGAAACAACTGCCGAGTGTTCCCTGCCTCCATGTCGTTCCCTTCCTAGGCCTCACCATCGTCCACCACCCTGGTGCTCTCGGCGTGGCGTGGTCAACATGGTCAACAACCGACATGCATCTGACAGCTGGGTCCACGGCCGCACGCAAGGAAATGCCTCCTTATTACGCGCAAAATAATGATTTCTCCACCTGACATCAGGGACCCACCGAAAGGGCCTCCATATTTCGCGAAAAAAATGTTACCGCCGCCGACAGATCGGACCCACCAGCTATATCTTCGCACACAAGGAAGTGCCTCCTTATTATGCACAAAAAATGAGTACTTCTCCTGTTAGTTGGGACCCAGTATAGTGGCACGCTGACTTGTGGGCCTACTAAGTTGACGAGGACGGAGGGCTTTGTCAACTTAGTCAATATGCACGATTCTAGCTCCAGTGATCGTACTATGTCCATCCAACGGCCGTAGTGCTTCTTCAACCTCTGGTCTTCTTGCTCCAGCCGCCCAAACCAGCGCCGGTCGTGCCTCGTGCTCCTGCCTCCCGTGGCCGGCTGCGATGCGGCGGGGGCCTCACTGCCGCCTACTACTCCCACCGCTGGCCAGTCCATCCTTTTACTCACCCACACCCCCTGTTATTCTGCGGCGACGACAGCCTCACACCGCAGTGAACCAGTGAACCCTCGTACTCCTCTACGCATGGGCATCCACTGCCGCGTCTTCCCCGGCTCCGCGTCATCCCCTTCCTAGGCCTCGCCGTCGTCCACCGCCTTGGTGCTCTCGGCACGGCGTGGTCAACGTGGTCAAGGAACGGCTTCCATTGGACATGGACTGTACGTGGAGAGGCTGACAGCTGGGTCCACGGCCGCAGCAAGGAAGTGCCTCCTTATTACGTGCAAAATAATTATTCCTCCACCTGACAGCGGGGACCCACCGGACGGGCCACCGTATTTCATGAAAAAATGTTTCCCCCTGACTGCTGGGACCCACCAGCTACATCTTCGCACGCAAGGAAGTGCCTGACAGTCGGGACCCACCTGGTCGAAGCGTACATAGCGTTGTCATTCTAGTCGCGAACGTATACGTACATATATACTGGTGATGTAGAGGCACGCACGTGTCGTAGTAGAGGCGCGCACGTAGCATGTACATGTACGTACGGCGGCCAGGGTGTAAGAAAGAAAATACGACCACGTATGTGTACATATGGGCGGGGTCTCGACTGCCTACTCGTGCATACGTATGGCCAGGGCACATGTACATGGTTGGGTCGGAACGGAGAAACAGCGTCGTCGTCGTGTTCATGGGGAGCCAACTGGCTGGGTCAGAACGGAATGTGTGGTCGTGTTCATCGGGAGGGCTTGGACGGAATAGGCGATAGAAACAAGGCCTGGCGTACCGTAGAACGGAGGAAACAGCCTTGTGTTTGACCGGCCACGGTCGAAATGAGGGTCCTGTTCATCGGGAGGGGTGTGGCGTACCGCAAAACAGAGGAAACAGACCTCCTAAGGTCAAAACGGGGGTCCTGTTGATCGGGAGGGGTGTGGCGTACCGGAAAACGGACGAAACGGACTTGTGTTGGAGCGCTATGGTCGAAATGGGGGTCTTGTTCATCGGGAGGGGTGTGGCGTACCACAAAACGGGACTCCACGGGATACTGTTCATCTCCACCGTCGACCTCCTCCAGCCTCCACGGGCTACTGTTCATCCACCGTCGACCTCCTCCAGCCTCCACCTGTGACTGTTCATCCACTGGCTCCTGTTCATCTAGCCTCCACTGCGCGCTACTCCACCAGCTACTGTTCAACCACCCCTCTCCATGGGCTCCTATTCAACCACCCCTCCACGGGCTACTGTTCATCCACCCCTCCACCATCTACTATTCATCCAGCCCTCCATGGGGTCGTCCTGTTCATCCAGCCCTCCACGGGGCCCTGTTCATCCAGCCCCAACCGGCTCGATCGATCGGGGTCCTGTTCATCCAGAGGCAACGCCACGTGTCCTGTTCATCCACTCCCACCACTCACTATTCATCCAACCCCCCCCCCCCCGCAACGCTCACTGTTCATCCAGAGAGGCAGCATCGATCGGCTTCAGTTAGCAGCAGTAGCGAAGGAATCGATCACTCGGGTTCAGTTAACAGCCATCGATCGATCGCTCGGGTTCAGTAACGCGTAGCCTGCAGTGCAATCGCTCGGGTTCAGTTAGAGCCCAATGCCTCGCTCAGGTTCATTTAGAGCCAACGCCTCGCACACACGCGCGTACGTGTACGAGAGAAACGCGCATCGCTCGGCCCCCGACCACCCACCGTAACCAGGAACTCCCCAAAATTTTCCTTGCCCTTGCTTCTACCATGGTTTTTTCATCATGGACGGCCCAAAGAATGTCATGCAACTGCGTCTCCAGCCCGCCCAGGATGAAAAGCCCATTTTCTATCATGATTTTTTTCATAGAAGTAGGATCCCACCACATCTATGATGATACCGGGTTTTGTCACAATTATCGTCATAGAAGTGTCATATGTATGACAGAAAAAAAATTCGTTCGACCCAAAATGTCACGGATGTTTCTTTTTTTTGTAGTGATAGGTCATGATGTGAGATTATATAATAGCACATGTGTACACATGAATCCATCTCGCTGGATCAAAGTGGGGGGGGGGCACACAACATGGCATGAACCTCATGCTTTGTGTGGGGACTGTGCGATATTCAAACATATGCATGCATCAAGCACCTCCATAAATTTGTTTGGGACACATGCATGCAATGGTTATCTTTGAACACTTTCACTCGCTTGGTTATCGGCGGCGAGCTTATATATTCATGGGCTCGCGTGGACGTCCATCAATTTGACCGACAATGAGAAAGTTACCGGGGTGGATTCCTCTTCTTTGGTTCGAGTTACTGTATAGTAGGTCAACCATGGTGAGATTCCAGACCTAATTAAGTTTGAGCGCATGCTATGTGCCATGAACCCTCGCTCAGTGTGGGGATTTTATGGTTCCAAAGCACGGCGGCACATCAAAGTTGCGCATTGGGTATTAAAACACCACACACCACTTCCATATACATATGTTTGGGACACATGCACACAATGGTTTTGTCTTTAGGCACTCCCTCGCATGGTTATTGGTGACGCTAGCCCATTTGGCGGGGCCATGTGTGTTGGGGAACGTAGTAATTTCAAAAAATTTCCTACGCACACGCAAGATCATGGTGATGCATAGCAACGAGAGGGAAGAGTGTCATCCACGTACCCTCGTAGACCCTAAGCGGAACCGTTATGACAACGCGGTTGATGTAGTCGTACTTCTTCACGATTGACCAATCCTAGTAATGAACGTATGGAACCTCCGCGATCTGCACACGTTCAGCTCGGTGACGTACCACGAACTCTTGATCCAGTAGAGCTTCGAGGGAGAGTTCCGTCAGCACGATGGCGTGATGACGATGTTGATGAAGCTACCGACGCAGGGCTTCGCCTAAGCACCACAACGATATGACCGAGGTGGATTATGGTGGAGGGGGCACCGCACACGGCTAAAAAGATCAATGATCAACTTGTGTGTCTGTGGGGTGCCCCATCCCCCATATATAAAGGAGTGGAGGAGGGGGAGGGGCCAGCCCTCCTAGGCGCGCCCCAAGGGGAGTACTACTCCCACCGGGAGTAGAAATCTAACCCTTCAAAGAGTAGGAGTAGGAGAGAGGGAAGGAGGAGAGAGGGGGAAGGAAAGGGGGGGGCACCGCACCCTCCTTGTCCAATTCGGACTAGAGGGGGAGGGGGTGCGCGGCCTGCCCTGGCCGCCCCTCCTCTTCTCCACTAAGGCCCAATAGGCCCATTACACTCCCTGGGGGGTTCCGGTAACACCCCGGTACTCTGGTATTTGTCCGAACTTGCCCGGAACATTTCCGAAGTCCAAACATAGTCATCCAATATATCGATCTTTATGTCTCGACCATTTCGAGACTCCTCGTCATGTCTGTGATCATATCCAGGACTCCGAACTACCTTCGGCACATCAAAACACATAAACTCATATTAGCGATCGTCACCGAACGTTAAGCGTGCAGACCCTACGGGTTCAAGAACTATGTAGACATGACCGAGACTCGTCTCCGGTCAATAACCAATAGTGGAACCTAGATGCTCATATTGGTTCCTACATATTCTACGAAGATCTTTATCGGTCAAACCGCATAACAACATACATTGTTCTCTTTGTCATCGGTATGTTACTTGCCCGAGATTCGATCGTCGGTATCTCAATACCTAGTTCAATCTCGTTACTGGCAAGTCTCTTTACTCATTCCATAATGCATCATCCTGCAACTAACTCATTAGTCACATTGCATGCAAGGCTTATAGTTATGTGCATTACCGAGAGGGCCCAGAGATACCTCTCCGACAATCGGAGTGACAAATCCTAATCTTGATCTATGCCAACTCAACAAGAAGCATTGGAGACACCTGTAGAGCACCTTTATAATCACCCAGTTACGTTGTGATGTTTGGTAGCACACAAAGTGTTCCTCTTGTATTCGGGAGTTGCATAATCTCATAGTCATAAGAACATGTATAAGTCATGAAGAAAGCAATAGCAACAAACTAAACGATTAAGTGCTAAGCTAATGGAATGGGTCAAGTCAATAACATCATTCTCTAATGATGTGATCCCATTAATCAAATGACAACTCATGTTTATGGTTAGGAAACACAACCATCTTTGATTCAATGAGCTAGTCAAGTAGAGGCATACTAGTGACACTTTGTTTGTCTATGTATTCACGCTTGTACTAAGTTTTCGGTTAATATAATTCTAGCATGAATAATAAACATTTATCATGATATAAGGAAATATAAATACCAACTTTATTATTGCCTATAGGGCATATTTCCTTTAGTGTGGACATCCATCACTTTGACAAACAACAAGAGAGGTTATACGACCAAGTTGGATTCTGCTTGGTCCGTGTTACAGTAAGTCTCGGTCAGATGCCCTCTCCCACCGACTCAATGTGTGTGTGTGTGTGTGGGGGGGACTACTTTGCACTTCCTGCAACCTCCATGGGGTCAGGGAAGTCCACTTAATTTGTGAGGCACATGGGCCACATCAAAATTGTGAATTGGAATATCACACCACATCCTTTTCATACATATAGTAGGGCCACCCGCAGGTGGTTTGTATGTGGTCTCACCCATCTTATGCCACACGCACACATTTGTAAGCCTATATACGGTCCACCTTTGTCCGTAAGCGAAAGGGGGGTTTGACCATGGTGAACTCCTATAGGTTGTGTTAAGGTATTTGGGGCATGCGTTCATAGCTAGGATTTCCTTACCGCTCACACAAAGTGGGGTTTGTAGGTGTCGGCGTTCTGGATATAGGGGTATCCAGCCATGCTTGCCTGCGGCCCACCATGTGGTCCATCGACGGCCTGGTATGGCCCAACTTCAGCATCAACAACTCAAGACCCTCGCGAGGGGCCAAGCCTCGCGAGGCGGACGATGCAAAGACCCCCGAGGGGATAGGCCTCCCCAGGCTGGCTCCCGATGGGCGGAGAGTTCTATGCAAGGTATACCTCATGATGCTCAGTTGACGTGGGCCATGACGACCAAGGCCAGGCTGGCACCAAGCGGGCACAAAGCGCAGGTTTCCTCTTCGGCGAAAAGGAGG
This sequence comes from Triticum aestivum, assembly GCF_018294505.1. Lineage (NCBI taxonomy): Eukaryota > Viridiplantae > Streptophyta > Magnoliopsida > Poales > Poaceae > Triticum > Triticum aestivum. Next base: position 163,309,182 of record NC_057801.1, on the reverse strand, counting down.
CAGGCCGCAGGCGTGGAGTCCCGGGGAATCAGCCAAAGGTTTCCATTCTGGTGCAACAAGACCAAGACCGCTAGGACGGCAGGACGGATGTCATTGACGAGCCCACCGCAGCGTCACGACCAGAGGCTTTTCACAGGCGAAGACTACTTTTGTCAGGATAAGCTGTACTACTTGTCCCCTTTCAAATCCGGCCATTGTGGGATCCCTTCCCGCCAACATTTGGGAAGAGGACCAAGGCCACTATAAATAGGACCTAGCCACCACCATAGAGGCAATACAAGCCGAACTAGCTCACACCTCACCAGCTCCCTTGAGCTAAAGAACACCTCACCTCCTGAGGCCAGTTCATCCACTGTACTAGTTCATCCTCAGCCCTCCGAGGCAATCCACCAAAACACTGGAGTAGGGTATTACACCACAAGGTGGCCCGAACCAGGATAAACTATTGTGTCTCTTTGTCTCTTTGAGCTTGTCGCGCTAGGCTTAGGAGGATTGCGAGTAGGTAGGCTGGATAGGTTGAGATCTCTGCACGCACCCCACAGTTCGAACCTCTCAAGGGTTTGCGGAACCCGTAATCCGACATTTGTCATGCCAGGTAGGGGTGCCTCGGATCTTCTCTTCCATCGACCGGTCCTCCGCCACTCCGAAACCTCCATGGTCGACGCACGTCGAGCTCGCGCCGAGCGTCGGGCCGCTGTCACTGCCCGCGTTGCTCAGACGTCTCCGGCGGGCGATGGCTATGCCCGTCGTGTTCCGTCTCTGGTGGCTAACGCCGCCATGGGCCCTGCCGGCCACGAGCAGCACGCTTCATCGCTGCACCTGCTAGTGCATCACGACAGGCGCACCGCTACTCCGTCACTGACCCCAACAGCTTCGTCTTCCCACGCGCATCACGGCCAGGCAGACATGCAGACCGCTCTGTTCATGGCGCAAGAGCTCCTTCGCTACCGCCCGGTTGGCGACCTCTACGAGGAGTGGCTTGAGCGGATCGCCGAGCTCGTTAGCATGGCGCACGGGGGCTCCACTAATCCGGCTCGCTCACTACCTCAGCAGCCTCCTGTAGTGGGCGATGTAGCGCATGGGGCTCCTCCACCACCTCCGGCCCAGGCGCCATCATCGGGCCAAGGCGTGCGGCACCACGGCGTGACCCGCCACGCCCTGCGCCATCTTGGGAGGACGTGAGCCGCCAGGTGGTGCATCAACCTCAAGGAGAAGCGCGCGTACTTCCAGCACCCCAGCACCTGGCCCGCGTACTACCGCAGGAGGTGGCGGTGTGCGTGCAGCAGGACCAGTTTCCACCCCCTCGATGACCTCTAGTGGCCACGACAGGATGTCACACATTCACCCCGGAGCTCCACAATGTCGTCTGGCCAAGCAAGTTCAAGCATGACCTGCCTCTGTGCTATGACGGCACCCCCGACCTCGCCGAGTTTCTGCAGCTCTTTGAGCTGAGCATTGACGCGGCCAGCGGCGATGAGAAGATCATGGCAAACTGGTTTCCGATGGCCCTCAAGGATGGAGCAGGTTCTTGGCTACTGAACCTACCCGAGGGTTCGTTTTGTTCCTGGGAGGAGATGTGCGGCCGCTTCATCGCCAACTTCCAGGGAACTCGTGACCGTCCGCCGGCCGCGGGTGACCCGCATCGCATCAAGTAACAACCTGGAGAGACCCTGCAGAAGTATATCCAGCGCTTCAACAATGTTCGCCTCAAGATCCCCAAGGTGACAGACGAGGCCTTTATTTCAGCATTCATTGATGGCGTCCGCGATGTCAAGATGAAGGAGGAGCTTGCTATCCATGAGTATCCCTGCACAACTCTGGAGATGTTCAACATGGCGAACAAGTGCGCGAGGGCTGAGGAAGGGCGCCTCTCCCTCCTTGAGCTCCCCGATGCAGATCCAGAAGACAAGAAGGCCAAGACCAAGGACGTGAAGTGCAAGGGGCCTACCGTGCTTGCGGCCAAACCAGAGACGAAGCGCGACTGCGACCACCCCGAGTCATCCAAGAGCAACTGGCTGTTCTGCTTCTTCCACAATGTTCACAACCACAACACCAATGACTGTCAGGAGCTCATGGCCCTCCATGACGGGCGCCTCGGTCAACGCCACGAGCGCAATGATCGAGGCTATGACCGTGGAGGCGGCTGAGGCGGAGGACGCTGGGACGGACGCAACCACCATCAGGAGTGGCGTGCCAGCCTCGTGAGGACTGCTGGCAAGGCTAGCCTCACGAGGGCGCTTGGAGGGAGCAGCCTCGTGAGGAGCGCCCTCAGGGCAATGCAGCCCTGCCTCCTATGCCTCCACTGCCAAGAAGGAATGAAGATCACCACCAGGACGAGGGGGCTGGGGGCTTCTAGGAGCCTCGAGCCATCGCCTGCATCTTGGGCGGCTCACAGGCCCCAGCTTCCCACCGCATCTCCATGCAATTCGCGTGCGAGGTGAATGCAGCGCTCCGCAAACCGAAGCAACTCACCCTCTTAGGTGGTCCAAGTGCGCCATCACCTTCAGCTCCTCTGACCAGCTCAAGTGCGCGGCCATAGCTGGCGCACTCCCTATGCTCTGCTCCCCCGTAATCAACAACATGGCCGTCACCAAGACTCTCATTGATGGCGGAGCAGGGCTCAATGTGCTGTCTGTTCAGACGTTCGACAGGCTCCAAGTGCCATACTACCAGCTTCACCCAACCAAGCCATTTTCAGGAGTGACCGACGGTTCTACAAACCCGATAGGGCAGGTTTGCCTCCTGTCACCTTTGGCAAATGCAACAATTACCGCACCGAGCTCATCGACTTTGACGTTGCCGACATCCTCCTGCCCTACAACGCCATCCTAGGGTACCCAGCACTTGCCGAGTTCATGGTAGCTACGCACCACAGCTACAACGTCCGCAAGATGCCAGGAAGCAGTGGCGTTATCACGGTCGCATGCCAAGAGAAGAATGCGGTGTGCTCCCTCGAGCGCGCCTTCCAGGCTGCAGCGGTCAATAACCTTGAGGACAAGGACGGTGCCCTCCCTCCTAAGGCCGCCCCCAAGACGAAGAAGCTGCAGCTGGGACAGGGGTCTCATGAAGGATCATCGCTCGAGGACACCGCGCTGAGCCTCGCGTCCCCGGACGCGACACCTTCACCCATTGCATAGGAAGGCGCGCCCGGCGCCCCTCTTAGGCTGGGCTCGGGGGCTCTCCTCGAGAGGGCCTCAGACCTAGCCGGGGTCACGAGGGAGGCGCTCGGGCACCATGTGGAGGCACTCTTCAGAGCATGCTTCCCAAGAGAAGGCAGCGGGTGGGAGGCCTAGGTGGTTAGGAGCTCATCAGCAAGGCAGTCGAGGAGATTCAAGAAGCAAGGGTTCTGCAAGGCGACCATTGCCTGCCGCGAGGCGCATCTCACTGCTCCGGCGAGGGTAAGGAGTTACGTGTCTGCATCGACATCCCCGGGCTCAACAGGGCCGCGTCTCGGCAGCTCATGTGGCTGTCTCGTGTTGGCCAATGCGAGGGTCGACCTCACAGCTATGTCCGAATGCACTTAGGCCTATCGGGCGTGGCTGTGGTGTTCCAGCGCTGCATGAGGGATGCCTTGGCGGCTCGCGAGGCCAGGCATCAGGCGATCCTGGTGGAGATGGAGGAGCACCTTTAGGAGCCTCCAGGGCCCTCCGAGCCTCCCGAGGCTCGGCACCAGAGCAGCTCGTGAGGAACGACTCCGGCAGCGCACGTTTTTGGCTACTTCAACACCTCTTCAGCGACGGTACCAGGTGACATCTCTCTAGTTCGTTCAGTCTGGGGCACCCCTCGGGCTGCATCATCCCCAGGTCATGTGGGTCCGTCCCTACGGCATGTATCGTTTTTGCATTCACTAGGACTATCGAACCATTTCAGTGAGTTTACCTATGATCGTCACCCAATGATGGCGAGTCTTAGCCGCCTCGCGGCCCCCATGTGTTTGCTGGCTTGTACATCTCCAGCATCACTGCATGACAACTCACGTCGGCACGGCGCTTGTGCTCGGGTCCGTCCCTGCAACACTCATAAACCCTGGGATCGAGCTCTGGTTCGCGACCCACCTCGCACACACCACCTCGCCAGGTCCTCGGTGCCTCTGTCCTATGCCTTGGGCTGCAGGCCCGCTCCGTAGGGGTTCCCGGTCTTTCCTGTCATTTAACCTATAGGTTCATTTGGCAGTGGGCCACGAGTCGGCTTGAACGACCACCATCTGGCCTCGCGAGTCGCTTGCACATTAAAGGGGGCCTCCCGAGCATCACGTCTCGGGAGTTCCTACTGGATCTCCAGCCCTCACCCCCTGGCCTTGACCACGGCATCATGACCTGTCATACCAGCGGCGGCTGAGCTCGCTCGAGGGCTGGGTCCCGAGGACGTAGAGCACCTGGGCGAGCGGGGCAGGAAGGTGGCCGCTGCAGGCCGAGCCCAATGGTACCACCACAGGCGCAGGAGCAAGCACCATCTTCCTGATGGACCAATACACCAAAAGATAAGTCCCGATTCACTGCAGCACCGGCTTCGCTCACTGCACACACTGCCTCGCAGTTCCATTTTGGTAGTTCCGCTCCCCTTTTTGATTCTCTAGGCAGCTGCTTGCACACCGAGGGGGACCTCATGAGCATCGCGTCTCATGGGCTCTTACCAGACCCCAGACTGCTCACCTCCTAGCCTTGACCACGGCATCGCGACCTGGCATACTAGCGACGACCGAAGCCTGCCTAGGGACTAGGCCTCATCGGCGTAGAGCGCTGCGCTATCTAGGGAAAAGAAAAGGAAGGAACCGTGCCAAACTGGGATACACAAATCCATCACAAAATCAAAGGAAGCAATGCTGATATTGAATACATCGCGATCCTTACAAACCCCATGAGGGATGATCTTCATTCCACGCAGGGAAAGCAAAAGAAGGAAGGTAGCTGCGAAGCCCTAGGGCATCGCTGGCGACGCCGGGCGCTAGCCGCTGCCGCGCTCCA